>NW_018164677.1:799352-799714 GCF_001263595.1 Phalaenopsis equestris
TTAAAATGTTTAATTTCATAATGTTTAATTTCATACTCTGGCTACGTCTGGCCTCATCTGCACTGTCAAAGTGAGAAAATACCGGATTCCCATGACTGTCGGTCGTGTCATATGAGGACTGTCAGCCCACCAGCAAAAGCCACAACGAGCTGAAACACCCTTGGCACAACCGTAGAACTGCCTCCTAAAGCTATGAGACGGACGTGATGTGAGCAACGGAGCCGGTAGACCACAATAACACAAAAACCTCTGTCTGTACCTGATATCCTAGAAGTCATGTTTCTATAACTGTGAAAAAAAAAAGATTGTTAGTACTTATCAAAATAAAAGTAAAATTGACATTCAAAATTAATGTATGAACA
>NW_018164677.1:799943-801160 GCF_001263595.1 Phalaenopsis equestris
TTGTTTAGGAAATGAATAGGATGGCATATCACGTAGAATTACCCATTTCTTCTTCCACACCCCGAAAGTTCTTTCAATAACCCCCCGTAAAGCGAGGTGTCGTTTGTTAAACATTTCTTTTCTACCACGAATATTGTCACTTGCTTGCTCAAAATCAGGAATATGGTATCTTGTGTCTGGATATGGCTTCAGGTAGCCTCTTAACATCGGATATCCAGCGTCTACCAAATAATATTTTCCTGTTATTAAAGACAATACTAATTAAAAATAATTAATGTAATTATCGAGAGGTTTTAATTAAGATGAACAATCCTGGAGGTGTGTGAGGGAAACACTGTGTTCTATTCCTAGTTGCATAGGAGAAAAGATGACTATCATGCAAACTTCCTTCCCACCCCGCCATTACAAATGTGAAGCACATGTTGAAGTCACACACTGTCATGACATTTTGGGTGGTTGTACCACTCCGACCAATATACGCGATCCTCTCGTGACTTGGTAGTCTGGCATCTACATGAGTGTCATCAATTGCTCCAATACAATTATGTTGATCATAGTTAGCAACTTAAGAGGTCATTAAGCTAAAGTAACAAAGTAATAATACTTACTTTGAAATACGACATGTAACGAGAATCATTTGCAATTTGTTCAAGAATAGTTGCGAACGATGTATCCGTTGGCTTAATGATCTGTGTTGTTAAGCTCACGAGTGCTTGTAAGCCTTTAGAAAAGTATCGACTAATGGTTTATGTTGAATGTTGAAATCGCTCCATAGCTCCTCTAACTAATTCATTCTGTGAGAGCATGTATAATGTTATTGCCAACATCTCTCTCGTTGTCGTTCAAAAAGAACCTTGTAGACCATGGTTCCGACATAACTCATGTAGCAGATCGATAAAAATGGGCGCAATCATTCTAAAAATATTACTGAACCTTATCGGATGTCCAGCAAGCATCTCACCCACCCATTTGTCCTCAATATAAGAGGACGTCATGCGTGGTATCCGTCTATAACTGGAGCGGTAGTATTCCAGCAATAATATCGCCATAGCAACAACCCATGTCATTCTTTTACGGCGATCTTGCAATGGGTGCATCCTGAAATGATAAATACATTAGGATGAAAGAAAATATGGAGAGTATGGAGAGGAAAATTGGAATAGTGAAAACATCAAGCATTACTTAGCATCATAAAATAAGTGACATAACATAAAATA
>NW_018164677.1:801224-802170 GCF_001263595.1 Phalaenopsis equestris
AAAATAACAGTAGTTGTACAATACATAATTGACAAGTCTAATGAAAGATTAGTACAAAGCGGAGTCATTCTTCAACTATAACACGTAAATACTCAATGCGCATCTCGGACCGTAGTGCAATGAATATTTCCCTACGAGTAGGGACCTCGAGCTTTTGAACACATTTTGCCTGAAAGCGCATATCGGCTGCTACTTCTGGAATAGTATCTAAAATGGCCAGGCAGTCCCAAATCGTACTGTTTGTGGGAGTCGGAGCTGTGAAAGCTGCAATTAGTTCAGCAAATGAGCCTTTCATAAAACTGTCATTATATCTCTTCTTCCTCGCAAGTTTGGGCCTTTTTTACATGGAATTAGACTCCTCAATCTCTTTTTGGTTAATACTAGGAATTTCTTCATCAGCTATAACCTATTCAAGTGACAAGTCATTTGACATTCCTGTAAATCCCATCTCGCTTGGGTTTGTTGTGTGCTTCCCAGTCGCGACAACCCTCTTAAACATGATGTCAAGTTTTGCCTCGAAATCTGGCTCAATTCCACACTGCCTATATTTCTTCGTTGTTGGTAATGTCTGTAATAAGCTTATTTAGGGGGATCAGTTTCTACATAATTTGAGAAGTAATGTAATTGACAAAAAAAATTAGAACATTACCTCAATTTTCACAGTCCACCATTCAGCTGGAGCATCGATCGTCCTTTTAATTGGATCCCATCCCAACCCTGTAGAGCCACATTTCAACTCTTTCCATAATTTTCATACTTTCTTCAATTAGTCCCATTTGTTTTTTAATTTAAGCTTGTCATAATCCCTACCAGTCAATTCTTTGAATCTCCAAACTATATTACTCCAACCTTCTTTATTAAAATACGTGGTTGGCCTATTCTCCAGTTCAGTTTCTTTAATGCATAGGTCGCAAAAAATATTTGTAACTTCTTTATCCCACATTGC
>NW_018164677.1:802956-818050 GCF_001263595.1 Phalaenopsis equestris
CAAAAATGAAGACCAAAATCATCCCTTCATACAACATTTTTTGTACGAAAAAAAAAACAGGAAAAAGAATTTTCCATAGCTCCTCTCATGTGTTTCAGCTCCCCAATTCTATAACCATTCTCATTCGTAACATTCAGTTTATGCTTAGATGGTGAGAAAAAGGGATCCAACAGAGCCTCAAATCATCAATTATGGTGAAAAAGTAAATACATAAGAATTATGTGATCTGTATGCAAATGCCCCTTCAAAGATATGTAAATCAAGAAGGCCCCAAATTGCCTTTTAAGTGATCCACTATGTCGGAGTATCAGAACCCACGATCATTTTGAACAGAAAAGAGTCCCATCAATATACTCAAAAGTAAAACAGATATTGAACAGAAAGGTAAGGTCTTGAAAACTCAACCTTCATCAAAACTAATAAAAAGAGATCTGAACATTTATATTAGTTTCATGACCAGATCAATATAGAAGCTTCAAATAAAGATTTTGGTTACTTCACGATATATACATAGCACACAATTCTTATGTATTTACAAATCTCCCTCCCGATCTTTCTTATTTGCACACCTGGCGCAGAGATCTTTGATATCACATAAAAAAAGTAATATTACCACTTCGTAAAAGTGAAGTACGTCTTTTTTCTTGCATGGATTTAAAAAAGGAAAGTGTTATGTGTGTAAATATGACAGTTTTCTATTGGATTCAAACAACAGAATCGGTGCTAGGTGTGTAAATTTTCCAATTTTCTATTGGAAACAATATCAATTCAAGAAGAAACTTAACAAAGTTATCAATTCACCAACACAGGCCGCAGATACCAAAATTTCCTCGGTCCTGGCGCAGAGATCTTTGATATCACATAAAAAAAGTAATATTACCACTTCGTAAAAGTGAAGTACGTCTTTTTTCTTGCATGGATTTAAAAAAGGAAAGTGTTATGTGTGTAAATATGACAGTTTTCTATTGGATTTAAACAACAGAATCAGTGCTAGGTGTGTAAATTTTCCAATTTTATTTTGGAAACAATATCAATTCAAGAAGAAACTTAACAAAGTTATCAATTCACCAACACAGGCCGCAGATACCAAAATTTCCTCGGTAGGAGCTGATAGAATAACAATGGTGGTTGCCCTAACCACATAAAAACAAAGTCCTCATCAAATTGATATATTTATTTCAAAAACATATAAAACCTACTTAAGCAGCCGTAAACTTCAGCTAAAAGACAAAACAACCATGAAACTGTGAAAACGACATTTATCCAGACTCTCATGGATAATCCTAAATACCACTTTCAAAGTTTCAAAGCGTGGAAATGTTTTTGACCTAAAAAGATGAAGTGGATCTGCTCCATGTATATATATCTGTGGCATAGAATCGCACATGATAGAATATATTTCGGCTGAAAATGTAAAGAACAGAACAGGATAAAAAGAACAATGAGCTCATGATTCCAACAGAGCCCAATTCTATATGTTTCAGCATTCAACATAGCTCGATCCAGGGAAATGAAAATCTTCCCAAGCATTCTTGCATTCAATGTTTCCCCATTATTGAAAGCATCATTCCCAAAGGAGAAGGATCTTCCTTATCATTTCAACCGCAATAAAAATGGTAAAAAATCCCAAGCATGAAAATTTGAACAAAGGAGAAGAATCCTAACTGATTCACAGTAAATCAAACATTCTGCAGCAAAAAATTCCAATGTTTCATTTACATCGACCATAGAAACAGAAATTACTGTGAGAGGATCGAATACGGCCTCCGGGAAGGAAGGAGACAGATATCGGGTAGGGCGAGAGTGTGAGGTCAAAAAAATACCTAATATCGCGGATCACAGCCTCATAAGCATCGGGTGAGGTCGAGACCGAAATGGCGAGACGGGAAGGGTGAGGGCAAGGGGGAGAGACGGGAAGGACAGCAAGGGAAAAATAACCTAAACGCGAGAAGCATACGCGGAACGGAGCTCCTGGCCAGATTACGCTCCCTTAAGGGAATCGCGATAAGAGAACGACGCTTTTTCAACACGTCCCATGCGAACGTGATTTTCAAACGGAAGAGTGGCGTTTTCAAAACGCCGCCGCTTCCAATAAGCGCTCTCAAACGGACCCTAAATAGGGGAACTTGTCGGCTTATAAATAAAATTATTTTGACATCCCAAACGGATGTCATATGTTTCTTAGTTTATTTGATTGAGTCTCACCCTCAAGTCTTGTGTTTATCTTTCGGGATAAATACATGGCTTGAGGTGTAGTACTCTTTCATTTAAACTATAAAAGATATGGAGTCAGTTTGATTTCATATTTTTCTAGGCTTATGTATATATGTAAATTAAATGCTTTTCCGAAGCGGGCAACAAAATTTCTATTCCGGCGACCGACAGCTTCCAACGGACAACCCCCAGACTTTTTAGTACCGACAGCATTGCAGAAAATTTTGTGCAACATCACCACACAGAATATGTGGAGAACGATAGATTCACACAAGCATTGTTCTGGCCTAATTTTAAACTTCTCCTAAGCAAGGTTGCCATGCCGAATACATATGCTCCAACCCAAGGGA
The DNA here is from genome assembly GCF_001263595.1 of Phalaenopsis equestris. Classification (NCBI taxonomy): domain Eukaryota; kingdom Viridiplantae; phylum Streptophyta; class Magnoliopsida; order Asparagales; family Orchidaceae; genus Phalaenopsis; species Phalaenopsis equestris. The sequence goes on from NW_018164677.1 coordinate 805,521, forward strand.
ACGTTAGATTTTTAATTTCTCTTATTGCTAGTATTTTCTATTTTCAATAACTTCTATTATTGGAATGTCACAAATCATACTTTTCTTCTTTAATCATGGAGAGTTATGGGTACTTATTATTTTAATAATATAGAAGTCAACCTCCTATATTTTCTTTGTAATCATTTTCTTTGAAAAGAAAGAGGAATAAATATTTTTCTCCCTAAAATTAGATTGAAAAAAAAACAATGACAGATTACAAATTCAGCGAAATTACAATCCACTTTAACACCCAAAACAGTTGATTGAGGATATATAAAAGTTTGAAAGAAAATATAAAACTGTGGCACGGATTCACCATAATTCCATCAAAAGGCAGTTACGCCCACATGATCTCTCCCAATGGCAAGTGGTTGCCGTGGTTGCCTACGAAAGCATAAGCCTTCCAAGCCACTCCACCAACATTGCATGAAAAAATAGAGATCCCTGGAGCACCCTTTAAAGTGACAAGATCAAATTACATGTTGAACTTAATCATTATGGTTGAATCACACACATTAGAGATAGAGAGAAACACGTATTTAAAAACAACGTCCAATTGCGTTTCAAATGCTTGATCTATTCTCTATTAAATTCAATTTGCATCATTTACCAATTTGATGATGGAGTAGTGAAGAATTGGGACATTTACATAGATAACATACAATTCATCTATATGGAAGACCTGTTTGAGAAAAGGTAGGCAAAAAGATGAGCTAGAGAATACATGCTTTTCACTTGTCCATCAAAGCAGATCCGTTAAAATGTGCTTCACTGTTAACGTGAACGTGCATCCCTCGGGCCCCTTGAGCTTGAATCTTTTTTAAATTGTTTTGAGCATAGTGATCTTAATTTGATAATTATGAATCTAGCCTTGGTAGGTATTACATTACGCTAAACATCTAAGCTTCTCTCAAAATTCAAAACTCCACCATACTTGAAATCAAGTTCAAATCTAAAATTAATTTATAAAAAATTAGTACTAATTAATATTTAAATAGTTTAAGTGAAATTCTACTTAATAATTAAAACATTTAATTAATAATTAATTTTCACTTATTATTGAATATTAAAATAGTAATTAATGATTGATTAATTTAACAAAATTTTTTTTATTGATTATTGACTTACTGATTATGTACTTACTTGTTAATATAATTAGAAATAGACAATATTAATTATATCATTACATCAATTATAGATAATATTACATTTATATTTAGCCTAAAATATCAATATCCTAAACTATATTATCAAATAACTTTACTGGATTTGATTATATTTGATCGATATCCTGAATTATATTATCAAAGATTTAATTGCCTTAAAGTTCAAAAATCTGAATTTACAGGATTTATTGAATTTCTACTTGAGTTAAATATTAGCCACTTTAAAAAAAGAAAAAAAAAACCCTGTGTCGTCCAACGGCTACTTGAGCGCAGTAAAGGTTCCTCCTGCTAAAAATCGCTAAAATAGCTCTTCAAAATAACACTTCATCCGGTGACCGTTGCTGCCCTAGCAGGTGCTCTCTCTCTCTCTTTTTCTCGCCCAAAAAGCATCTTCTTGCCGGGCGAAAGGAGAGCTATCGAAAATGGATCCAAAGAAGAGCCGCTTGAACTTGCCCGCCGGCTTGGAATCGTCTCTCCGCCTCGACACGTCGCTAACCCATTTCCCAGTTATCCCAAAGTCTCCGTCGCCGAAGAAGGTAATCTACAGTGACCGATTTATCCCCTGCCGGTCATCTTCCAGGCTAGAAACCTTCACGGTGGTGGATAAGCCCTCTCCGGCGAAGGAGGGAACTAACGATCTATACTTGCGGCTACTGAGAGCTGAGCTCTTCGGCACCGAGACGTTTTCCTTTTCTCCGGCCGGCGGGGAGCAGGGATCGCCGCAAACTCCAAATAAGAACATGTTTCGGTTTAAGATTGACCACTCATCGCCAAGCTCACCGTTGTCCGGCATCGTCACTGGTCAAGATGGAGGGCCTGAATGCTCCACATGTCCAAAGCCACCAAGAAAAATACCAAAGACTCCACATAAGGTAATCTTGGCTCCGGAGAAAGCTCCTTTACTCAAAAACTGAACATAAACATTTATTCTGTTCTGCATTGGAACTCTAATTTGGAGTTTTCAAATTTCTTATCAGCCTTTTAATCGAATCTGAAAATCTGTAATAATTTCTAGTTTGGTTAAATTCAGGAGCTCGGTTCAATCTTATCTATTGAGCACATTATCTCAATTTTGACGAACAGCAGGAAGTGTTATGCACATCAACTTTCGATTTGTTTAACGTTTTTTCATTGTGTTATTTTCAGTTTTTGAGAGCTGAGCATCAAATCTTTTATAATATAATGAAATAGTAGTTGGTAAATATTTAATCCTTTTATATAGAATAATGTTATACTCACCTAAAAAATTGATTATCAGCTATAAGAAAGAATTAAAGCCCTGCATTTTGTTGCCAGTGGTGGTTTCATTGTTTATTATTTTTTGACATTGTGTGAAATTTTTTTGGGTAAATGCCAACAGGCAGGAGTAAGATTTATCAAAATAAATTTTCTAATTTCCAAGCTAATTTTTGAGAAAAAGATGTGGCACAAATTTAATTAACTTGCATATGTATAAGGGTTTTGAGAAACTCTACTTTGAGCTTGTTTGGTTGCTTGTAGATAGAAAACTCATGATTTTATTTTCATTTATTTTGAATGTCAAAATCAAGCCATTAATTTTAAAGAAATGAAAGTGTTATTGAGTTCATAATTCATATTGATTTCAAATTGTGTACAAACAAATAATGGAATCGAATGGGCCTTAAATAATATTGTTTGAATTTTTTGAAGGATTTATCGTTTAATATCACCATTACAAAATTAGTTATTAGTTATTTATTATTTCCTAAATGATCAAGCTTTGTAGTTGTTTATTTATTTATTTATTTATTTTTTAAATTGAAGTGGCAGGTTCTTGTATAATTGATATGGCTAAACTGAGATTTATTTTGAAGTTTTTTGTTGGCAAGTTCTACGAAAATTTCTTACAATTTTATGATGTCAAAATAATCCCCAAAATATTTATATCGGGTCATTTTAGTCCTAGAGTTTATAAAACTTCTTAATTAATTTTTTTTGTTTCTTTCAATGAGGGCCAAATAATCTTCATTGACTACTACTATTTCAACCTAAACAAGTTTGGTGAGTAAATGTACAGTTTATAAATTTTGGGATTAAAATGATCTCCTTCAATTATAATGACACATAACAAATATGCCTACCCCTATATATCTTTCTAAATAAATTGTGCGATAAAAGTGGGGAATTATCTATTTCTATATCGTCAACATTATACAAAACAACTCATAATTGATAACCAAAAAAATCATATCTATATACAAAATAATTTTCAACACACAAATAATGTATAATTGCTAATCATACCCATTTGCCATTTATATACATATCAATTAACAACTTAAAAATAGGTATATTTGTTCAGTAAATAATTTGTTATATATATATAAATTAATTTCGGTTTAAAAATAAATACATAATTAAATAAATGAAATCATTAAAATATGAATATTGTAATTTAGTAATATTTAGTTATAATTTTTATAGAAGTAAAAGAATTATGAATAGTGATACTATTATTCGGGCTCATATGGAATTGCTTTTGCTTTTTTTATATTTCTTTTTTGTCCCTGTCGCAACAAATTATAATTGAACTAATAATTTTCTTGAAAATCGTTGATAAAAGTTCATGAATTACTAAATGGCACAATCTTCTTTATTTTAGAAGGGTTAATTAAAGTAATAAAATTAAATAAATTATTATTTGGGGTGTTAGCCAATATTAGGGCTAATTTGGGGTTTTGGTCAAAGATGGTCAAATTGATCAAATTAGACCATGGTGTAGTTGGATAAAATGAAATTGGGAATATTTTTGGATTTATTGGGATTTTTTGGGAATTTTTAGAATTTTTGGATTTTTGGGCCATAGAGGGGCATTTTGGTAATTTTTGTCAGTTTTGGCAAATTTTAGATGTATTCAAAGTGTTTGGAATGAGTTTTGATCAGTTTTGGGTATTTTGAAAAAAATTTGGGAATTTTGGCCAAATTTGGGTCCCAAGAGCAGTTAGGTAATTTGGAGGTGCTAGGGGCAAAAGGCCAAGTTGGGCAATTTCAAGTACAATTGGTTAAAGAACCATTTTGAATAAGTCATGGACCAATGAAATATCCATTTTGGGTCCCTATGTATTGGTCTTAGCCAGGGTATGGTGAGGGTATGGTGAGGGTTTGGTGTACCTTAGCTCCAAATCAACATCTAGGGTCAATCCTAAGGTCAAGTGGCCTTATAGGAACTCTCCTTGAGTTCCCTCATAATGATCTTACCTACTAAGTGCTAGAGGTTAGGACCAATATGTGGAACTTCAAGTTGATTAAAGAGAAGAGTCTTGAGTTTCTAATGGTGAGGGTACCTTTTCTAGTTTTCTAAGACTAGTCAGTAGGAAAGTCCTATGGCTAGACCTAGGCTACTAAAGAAATTTCTAGACCTCAACCAAAAGTGAGGTCAACAGACCTAAAAAGATGAAGTGGAGCTGCTCCATGTATATATATCTGTGGCATAGAATCGCACATGATAGAATATATTTCGGCTGAAAATGTAAAGAACAGAACAGGATAAAAAGAACAATGAGCTCATGATTCCAACAGAGCCCAATTCTATATGTTTCAGCATTCAACATAGCTCGATCCAGGGAAATGAAAATCTTCCCAAGCATTCTTGCATTCAATGTTTCCCCATTATTGAAAGCATCATTCCCAAAGGAGAAGGATCTTCCTTATCATTTCAACCGCAATAAAAATGGTAAAAAATCCCAAGCATGAAAATTTGAACAAAGGAGAAGAATCCTAACTGATTCACAGTAAATCAAACATTCTGCAGCAAAAAATTCCAATGTTTCAATTCTAACGATTATAGGAACAGAAATTACTGTGAGAGGATCGAATACGGCCTCCGGGAAGGAAGGAGACGGATATCGGGTAGGGCGAGAGTGTGAGGTCAAAAAAATACCTCATATCGCGGATCACAGCCTCGTAAGCTTCGGGCTAGGTCGAGACCGAAATGGCGAGACGGGAAGGGCGAGGGCAAGGGGGAGAGACGGGAAGGACAGCACGGGAAAAATAACCTAAAAGCGAAAAGCGTACGCGGAACGGAGCTCCTGGCCAGATTACGCTCCCTTAAGGGAATCACGATAAGAGAACGACGCTTTTTCAAAACATCCCATGCGAACGTGATTTTTAAAAGGAAGGGCGGCATTTTCAAAACACCGCCGCTTCCAATAAGTGCTCTCAAACGGACCCTAAGAGTCATCCAAAAATCTATTTTCGACAAATAGTCAAACAGACCAATTCAGCAAGATGGATCCAATGATTTCAAAATTGGTCTAATTCGAGCCAAATCAAGTTCAGATCAATGCATTAAACTATTTTTAGAAGTTTTTCAAATATATTTAGAAGATGAAACAAATTTCAAATAAGGCAAGCTGATAGTCGAATCGAACGCCTCGACAAGATAAATCCATTGAGCCCAAGATCGCTCAATTCCGATAATGTAAAAGCACTCAAATGTCCATCAAATATTGTCTGATCGATAGAAGCACTAGGAATCGTACGATCAAAGTGATTCATATTTCTTCATTAATTGCAATTGCGGCTCTCTAAATAGAGTTTCACCCCTCATGAGGGTGAGGGAAGTCTGAGTAGATAGCTGGAAATCTGAAGAAGATCAAAGCTTAGAGAATGAGTTGAAGTCCAACATCACCTTCTCGCCGACTGTCGCTGATCAACGTTGATCACCACCTATCAGCAATGATCGTCACTTGTATCTTACAACAAGTTCATTAGTGCATCAGCATTGTAGCTTTGAAGAGCGTGCAACATTTTCTCCTCCTATGGGACGAGGGATTGTACTTGTAATCTCCAATTTATAGTGGATATTTTCGACTGGGTAAAACCTCATGATTTTTCTCTTTGCATTTTTTCCATGTAAAAATTTGTGGTGTGTCTACATGATATTTTTCTTTCATTCGAGTATATGATGAATTGTCATGCAACTCTAAGATGATGATCAATTAGTCTATCATCCTGAATCTTCTAGCACGCATCAGTTTGGTTTGAATAATTTGAAATGATGAGCATGCTTTTAAGTGAATTTCAAACTAATTTTATAGTCCATTTGAGTGGTATTTTAAATTTGTCTAAATTGACCCATTTTCGAATAATTATAGAAATGCTGTACCGTAGTTGAGGGCCACTCCAATTGACTACACTATTTAACCCCCAACCAACCAAATCTATCATTGGCGAGCAGCCTATGGCCATTGCCCACTAAACTTTGCCCAACACATTGCCATTATCGCCGCACCCCCAATCTAACTTTAATTTTATTTTTTAAAATTAAATATCAATAAAATAAGCCAAATAACTCCAAATATTTCAAAAAAATCATTATATTTTAATTACATTGTATTCATTTTACAATATATTTTATTTTCTTAGTATGATTTTACGATATTTTATAAATTAAAAATTAGGAAATGTTGAAATTTATTAATTAGAATAGGTTAAATCTTCAAAAACTATTTACTACTTATTTTAGAATATAAATATGTTCGTTCATAAATAATTTTATTACTAATTATTTATGACACTGTTATTAAGGCTAATATAAATTTTTTATTATGTTAATGTTAATATTAATTAATATTGTTAATAAACTAATTAATCATTGATTATTACTCTATTAATCATTAATTAGCATAAGACAATATTTCAATTAATCATTTTAGTCATTTATCATGTTGGTTAAATATTAATTTTTAGTTGGCATAAGATAACACATTAGTTAATCATTAACTTATAATTATCAAATTAATCAAAGAATAAATTCTTTTTAATTAAATTAAAAAAAATAAGCCAATATTCATTATAAAATTAATTAGTGAGGGCCATTCATGTTAGTGATTAATATATCTATATCTAATTTATTTTATTTGATATTAATGGTAGATTTTATAAAAATTTTATCAGTTTAATTATACTAGCTATCGTTTAAACAACACAAACTAATATATTTACTAATCATTATTAAATAAATTATACAATTACTAAAAATATATTTATTTCACCAAATTACATCATAAATAATATTAATTAAATTAAATTTGTATTTTAATAAGAAATTCTAAGATTGATTTTTTTCAATCATAAAATCAGCATGCTCTACTAGAATCACTAGTAAAAAAAAGTGAGATATTGCAATGAGAACTTGCTAGAAAAGCATTTATTGTATCATGGCCTTTAAAAGTGAAGAAGGGATCTTTAGTAGTAACATGTTAGAAAAACTCTTCTTTCTCTCCATTCCTCTCCTACTTAAAACCCTAGTGAAAAAAAAAAAAAATACGAGTGCTTACAAGTTAAAGCATTAATCGGGTTCCCTCGTCTTTTTCCTCTCTACATACTTATGTATGATAATCAACTAAACTAACCAAACTCTTGAATTTAGCAAATGCAAAAGTTATGTCATAACATTGTTAAAACGGGATTTAGGAGTATTAGATTTATATGTCAAATTGGAATGTTTGATATTATTTGTGCTAAATCTTACATAAACCTTACCTAAATGTGAAAAAAAAATATATATATATAAACTTTTACATAAGCATGACATAATTTATTTTTCATAATATGTTGATTAAAAACTAATTTCAATTATGAGTTTAATTATTGTTGCTTTTAAAACCTTGTAATATTTTTTTTTAATTTTAAGTAATCATATTTATAATTTTAATTTTTACCTTCAAAATAGTAATAACATAAAAAAAACTAGCGGAAAAAAATCATAATTATTTTTTAATTAATGGTAAGTAAAATAATAAATTCATGATCAACTATAACAATCATGGAGTGATTCCTAATTATAAATTGTGAAAATGTTGTATATACAAATAATACGTTGATCATGATTAGTAATAGAATCTATTGATGAGCAAGTGTTCTTTTAAATTAACCAAATCGTTAACTTTTGTGACACACCAAATTTCATAGCTATTGTTATTCACTTCCAATGACAAACCACAAACTTCATTATACAGTAGGTGAATTATATGAACATACCTTTACTATGCCTTACCTTAAATGTCTATCACTATAAAAAATCAATTATGAGGTATAAGAGATCTATTCCAAAATATGTGCATAACACTTGGAGGATAGAGCGCTCAGTTCAAGATCATAAAGCAAGGTGTTCAAATGGCCCATGATACGACAATATGAAAGGAAATTTACATAAAATTGCAATAATTATCACTTAAGCTCTAATATTACTCTTGCATCGACAGTCAAGCTCTCACTTCCTCAAAGGTCTTGGTCCATTGACTAATAAAAAGTAGACATTACAAAACATTTTTCTTATTACCATAAAATAACAAAAGTTTATCCTCGTGGTCGTTCATTACTTCACTAAATGGATGAAAGCATAATTGTTTGTTAAATTAATGGAGATCGTTGCCAATGAGTTTGTTCTGAGGAAAACAATGTCACTTAATGAAGATCATTGTCAATAATGGCACTCATTTCACCCAAAAAAAATCATATATTTCTATGAACATCCTCACATCAACTACCGCATATTGATATATCTTATTCTTACACAAACAAGCAGATTGACGCAATTAACGAAATAATAATAAAATGTGTAAAACATGTTTCGTGAAGGCAAGTGGCAAGGGGCAGAAAAAATACCTAATGTTCTTGGGGCTTATCACGCCAATTTGTAAATTGTAATTGTAATTGTGCTCCATAATCTAAGCTTTGGCGCAAAAGTTAGCATCACAATCAACATTAAGGTTACAAGCAATAGGCTTTATACCTTAAATCCTAATGATAATAAAAAAAAAACTTCAACATAACCCATATCTCCTCTTGGAAACTAATGATATGGCCTTACATTAGACTATTCTCTACTACCAAAGCATAGCTGATACACATAAAATATATAGTCATTTTAGACGCATTTTATACGTATTTTTTAGATATTGCACTTTAATGGAAGGTATTTGTGTGTTTTTCTTTCATGTACAAGTAAAAATTTGAAAAATACTGAAAGGAGTGAAAAATAATCAAATTTGGAGCAAAGTGGTAAAAATTGTGCTAAAGTGTTTTGGCGCCTAAGCGCCGGGTACGCCGAAGCGGCGGGTAAAAAGAGAAGGCCACGCTTAAGCGCCCGAGGCCCCGCGCTTAAGCGTCAGAGGCAGTTATTTGACAGTTTTCTTTATTTGGCCAATTTTTGAAGAGGTATTTGAGGCACTAATTGGCTAAAGAGGGTGATTATGACCACTAGAAATGACAATATTATAAAAAGTCCTGCGAAAGGAGGCATCCTTTGGAGGATACATCTAATTGAGACACAATTTGAAGAGTTATCAAGACACATCTTGGAGATTTATAAAAGAAGGAAGTTGAGACTTTTTAAAGTGTGCTTGAAAGTTCTAAAAGTGTTGGAAAGGAGAGAGTTTTGGAGAGATTTTCAGGCACCACAAATTTATTTTATTCTTTCTGTTTTTAGTTATCTTTAATATTGGAAGAAGTTGTTATGATTTAAATCCATGAACTTCATTTACTTCTTGATTTGACATATCTAGATGTTAAAATTTGTTGTGAGAACAAGTAAAAACCGGGCTGGTATTGTCTCAGTCAACAATTGGAAAGAATCACATGAGATTGTATAAATGAGCATGTAATTCATATGATTTAGTGCAAATAAATAGGAAAATAATCATTAAAGGGTATAGAGTTAGAGGACTTTAAAGTGACATATAAACACCTCCAACTTGGTTTATTGTTTTAGGTTCTGATACGAGATGTTAGTAAGTGGTATCTTTATAACATCCTCCTGGAAACTTGGTTTATTGTTTTAGGGAACTCTAGAGTGAGAGCTGGTATCTTCCCTGCCTAGCCGATCGTCAGAACTATTCCAACTTTAAATTAGTCACCCCTAACTTGGTTTATTGTTTTAGGTTCTGATACGAGATGTTAGCCCCCAGGTGGAGGGAATCGAGGGAACTCTAGAGTGAGAGCTGGTATCTTCCCTGCCTAGCCGATCGTCAGAACTATTCAAACTTTAAATTAGTCAATATTCTTTATAACATCTCTTGTACGGGTAAAAAATATAATTGTTTCTATTTGACACAACACAATTTTGCATACTACCACAACAAAATTCATATGCTTACTGATTCATGATAAGGAGAAAGATATTTTCAAATTTAATGTTTTTCTTTTACATAAACTCAAGTTATCTTTTTAAATTATTATTGTTTTGTCAAAATATCAAAAATACCAAAAAAAAGTTTTGAATTTTAATTACTGCGAATACATCTCTATTTTAAGTAATTGTCTTTTCTAAAATAGAAAGTTTTATGTTCAATAGAGCATATTGCATAATTTTCCTGTGGGTTCGATATTCAGGTCTTAATCAAAAAGTCCTATATTACTTGATAACGATACATATACTTGAGTAGTATCCCAATATATAAATTAAAGAGTTAAATTCTTATTTTCTTCATGATAAAGTTTTTGGTTTTATTGCAAAGTAAGGAAATATAAGTGAAAAATATAATTAAAGTTATTGTTATACTGTTACATATAAGTAGTTATCAGGGATCAAGTTTCTGGTGCCGTTACCGGGGAAATTAATTGATTTAAAAGCAAATTTCTATTTTTAGAAAGTCTTATTTAAACTTTAACAATTATTGTATTTTATTTTGTGTGTTTTATTTTATTTTTAAGTTAGTGTGTGCGTAGTTCAGGTTCTGAATGACTAGTGCCCTACGATTCTAAATTAGAGAGAACTGTTAGAAAAATCATAAAAAAAATCAAAAATCTTGAAAAATTTAAAAAGATTACAGAAATGTCAAACCAAAACAATCAAAATGCTGAAATTCATCAAGAGTTTAGACCTTTACGAGATTATGTTAACCTTACAGTAGATGAACTTCATTGTAGTATTCAAAAACTTATTGTAGTAGCTAATTCATTTGAGCTTAACCTGCTATTATCCAAATAGTATCAAATAATCAGTTTGGGGGATCACCAACTGAAGATTCAAATTTATATATTGTCAATTTTCTAGAATTGTGCACTACATTTAAATATGATGGTGTATCATATGATATCATAAGACTTAGATTATTTCATTTCTCACTGAGGGATGAAGCTAAGTTGTAGTTGAATTTGTTAGCACCTGGATCTATCAGAACTTGGGGTGATTTAACACCAAAAATTCCTTGCTAAATATTTTCCACCATAAAAAATTGTGAAGCTTAGAAATGATATTACATCTTTTAATCAGTTTGAAGGGGAATCTATTTATGAAGCATGAGAATGATTTAAAGAACTCTTAAGAAAACGTCCACACCATGCTATACCAGATTGGTTAACAATTCAAATTTTTTTATAATGGATTAGTTGGATCTCTTAGAACTATTATTGATGCCGCTGTTGGTGGTTCATTGATGTCAAAATCATTTCATGACGCTTATGTTTTAATTGAAGAAATGGATACCAATAATTTTCAATGGCCTTCTGAGAGGGTGAATCCAAAGAAAATAACCAATATTCATTAATTAATTATTATGTTAGCAAATCAAGTTGTTGCAATTTCAAGGAAGTTGGACCAATTTGGAATGAATTTTTCTCAACCAATCTCCATGATTGAAGAGAATTCATTAGGCAAAATGGTAGATTCTCAAGCATCATTAGAAACTTTAAATGTCATAAATAACAAGCATAATAACCCATATTCAAATTATTATAACCCATGTTGGAAAAATCATCCCAACTTTAATTGGAATAATACTATGGGTGGTAATAATCAACAATGGGGGAACAATCAAGGAAACTCATTGGGAAATTGGAACAACCAAGGAAATAATCATTATAAATATACTTATCCTCCAAGTTTTAATAATACACAATTTAAGGAGAAGAAGTTGTCTATAGAAGAAGTGGTGTTACAAATAGAAAATCAGTTACAAAGTTAAGGAGCTATAATTAGAAATACTGAAAATCAACCTGGACAAATCGCAAATTCATTAAGTAATAGATCCCAAGGAACACTTCTTAGTAATATTGTAACAAATCTGAAAGACCAGAATAAAAAGCAAGTAAAAGCCGTTCAACTTAGAAGCGGAAGAGAGTTGGAAGTTAGGATTACAAAAGAAACTGAAGTAGAGAGAGAAGAAATTGAAGAATCAAAAGAGGACACTCCAAAAGATTATGAAAGGCTTATTTCTCTACTTAAAACTTTTCTTCAACATGTAGGGAGATACTGTTTCTCCTTGATGGAAAAAAAAAATTATATATATATATATAAGCAATTTTCAAAATTTATGGAGATTTTTAAGAAACTTACAATTAATGTTTCATTTGCTGAAGCCTTCATTTGCTGAAGCC
>NW_018164677.1:818284-820364 GCF_001263595.1 Phalaenopsis equestris
CCTTATGTCATTATCAATATTTAAAAGATTAGGATTAGAAGAAATAACCCCTACTACTGTAACTCTGTAGTTAGCAGATCGTTCAATAACATACCTTGAAGGAGTTATTTCATTCTAGTGAAAGTAGATCAATTTATCTTTCCTATTGATTTCATTATGTTAAATAGGGAGGAAATAAGGAGATGTCTATCATTTTTGGGAGACCTTTCCTAGCCACAAGAAGAGCAATGATAGATGTGCAGAAAAAAGAATTAATAATTCCCGTCAATGATCAAACTGTTACTTTTAATATTTCATGATCAATGAAATATCCTACAAAAGGTAAAGATGTTGAATGTTATAGAATGGATGTTATAAGATATTTGAGTGAATGTCATTTCAAAACTACTTATGTAGAAAAATCTGAAGAAAAAGATTTGGAACATAAGAAAGAAGAGGAATTAGATCAATTTGAAGATCTTTTTAATGAAGATTCAAGCTATGTTGGTGTTCAAGAAAGTTTTGAAATTTTGGACACGATAGATAAAGATAAATCATTTTGTCCATCAATTGAAAAACCTCCAGAACTTGAGTTGAAGTTACTTCCTAATCATTTAAAATATGTATTTTTAGGAGATTCCTCTACTTTACCATTTATAATTTTCTCGAAATTAATGATGGAAGAAGAAGAAAGATTGATGAAAATTCTAAAAAAATTTAAGAAAGCCTTTGGAGGACAATAACTGATACTAAAAGAATCAGTCCTTCAATTTGTATGCATAGAATTCATATGGAAGAGAACTGCAAATCTAGGGCTGATCCTCAAAGGAGATTGAATCCTGTTATGAAAGAAGTTATTAAGAAAGAAATCTTCAAATGTTTAGACGCTGGAATTATCTACCCTATTTCAGATAGTGCATAGGTTAGTCCAATTCATTGTGTTCCTAAGAAAGGAAGAGTAACTGTGACTGTGAACGAACATAATGAGTTAATACCAACTAGATAAGTTACAGGGTGGCGAATATGCATTGATTATAGAAAATTAAATCTTGCCAATAGGAAATATCATTTTCCATTACCCTTTCTTGATCAAATGCTGGATAGAGTAGTTGGGCATAAATACTTTTATTCTCTAGCTGGATATACTGGTTATCACCAAATATAAATAACTCTTGAGGATCAAGAGAAAATAACTTTTACCAGTCCTTATGATACTTTTGCTTTTAGAAGAATGTCATTTGGTTAATGTAATGCCCCTGCTACATTTCAAAGATGTATGATGATAATTTTTTCGTGATTTAATTGAAAAAAGGATTGAAGTATTTATGGATGATTTTTCAGTGTTTGGAACTTCATTTGACTCATGTTTAGAACATTTATCAAAAGTTCTTAAGCGCTGTGAAGAAACAAATTAAGTATTTAATTTGAAAAAATGTCAATTTATGGTAGCAGGAGAAATTGTATTAGGACATAAAATATCAAAAAATGGTATGAAAGTAGATCCTACTAAAATTCAAGTGATCGCTAATTTACCTATCCAACGAATGTAAGGAAAATTAGGAGTTTTTTAGAACATATTGTGTTCTACAGGTGATATATTAAAGACTTTTTAAGATATATTAAAGACTTTTTAACTTTTTAAAGATTACTAAGTTTTATGTCATTTATTGGAGAAAAATGCAATTTTCAATTTTGACGAGGAATGCCTAAAAGTTTTTGAGTTATTAAAAGAAAAATTAGTCACTGCACCAATTATAATTTCATCAAATTGGGGAAAACCTTTTGAATTGATGGTGATGCTAGTGATTATACTATTGGAGTTGTTTTAGGACAAATATACGATAAAATTTTCAAAATAATGTACTATGCTAGCAAAACTCTTAATGGAACTCAAATTAATTATATAATAACTGAAAAAAAGTTATTAGCAATAATATATGTCTTTGATAAATTTAGATCATATTTAATTGGAAATCATTGTGTAGTGCATACAGATCATTCTGCTATTAAGTACCTAATGAAAAAGAATGATGTTAAACCTAAACTTACAAGATGGATTCTTCTTTTGCAAGAATTTGATTTTGAAATAGTAGATCGAAAG
>NW_018164677.1:820437-850718 GCF_001263595.1 Phalaenopsis equestris
GAAATTAATGAACATTTTCCAGATGAAAAATTGTTCAATATTAATGAGTGGTGTGTTCCGTGGTATGCCGACATTGTAAACTTTCTTGTTAGTGATATTATACCCAATGGAATGACATACCAATAAAAAAAAAAATTTATTTCTGAAGCTAAGACTTATTTTTGGGATGACCCTATTTATATAAACAAGGAAAGGATCCGATTTATTCGAAGATGTGTACCATTAGAAGAAACTTATGAAATTATCCAAAAATGTCATAATTCTGATTTTGGGGGACATTTTGGTGTTGATAAAACAACATACAAAATTTTACAATCTGAATTTTATTGGCCTACTATCTTTAGACATATCAATGCTTATATTAAAATTTGTGATAGATGTCAACGTGTGGACAATATTTCCAGAAGAAATGAGATGCCCCTTAATTATATGCAGAAGTTGAAGTATTTTATGTTTGGGGATTAGATTTCATGAGATCATTTATACCATCTTTCAGGAATTTATATATATTGTTAGCAGTGGACCGTGTATCCAAATGGATAGAAGGTGTTGCTTTACCTCGATGTGTATCCAGATTTTAAAATTTGTTCTGAGAATAAGTAAGAACCGGGCTAGTATTGTCTTAGTCAATAATTGGAAAGAATCACATGAGGTTGTATGAATGAGAATGTAATTCATATGATTTAGTGCAAATAAATAAGGAAATAATCATTGAAGGGTGTAGAGTTAGAGGATTTTAAAGTAACAGGTTAAAGCCCGCAACTTGGTTTATTGTTTAAGGTTCCGATACGAGATGTTAGCTCTCAGGTGGAGGGAATCGAGAGAACTCTAGAGTGAGAGCTGATATCTTCCCTGCCTAGCCAGTCTTCAGAACTATTGAAACTTTAAATTAGTCAATGTTCTTTATAACATCTCTAGTAAGGGTAAAGTGTATAATTGCTCTTATTTGATACAACACAATTTTGCATACTACCATAACAAAATTCCTATGTTTATTACTAATTCATGATAAGGAGTAAGATATTTTCAAATTTAGTGTTTTTCTTTTACATAAACTCGAGTTATTTTTTAAATTATTATTGTTTTGTCAAAATATCAAAAATACCAAAAAAAGATTTAAAATTTAATTATTGCGAATACATCTCTAGTTTAATTAATTGTCTTTTCTAAAATAGAATGTTTTATGTTCAATAGAGCATATTGCATAATTTTTGTGTGGGGTTCAATATTCAGGTCTTAATCGAAAAGTCCTATATTATTTGATAACGATACGTATACTTGCGTAGTATCCCAATATATAAATTAAAGAGTTAAATTCTTATTTTCTTTAGGATCAAGTTTTTAGTTTTGTTGCAAAGTAAGGAAATATAAGTGAAAATTATAATTAAAGTCATTGTTATATTGTTTTGTACAAGTAGTTATCGGGGATCAATAGCCCACCTCCTTAATCAATATTTGAGATCCTAGTATATCTGTACTCGATGCTTAATTTTTCTTAAAGCTCAATGTGGCATCAAAGTGCTCAGCACATTCAACTCTAACCCATTTTGGAGGCCCATTATGTGTCAAAGATTATGATCAAGTTAAAGATGCTAAAGATCAAGGATCTTAGCTGAAAGTTCATCTCTCAAACTTAAAATACCAAAAAAATAAATATTTGTTAATATTATGATATTCTTATATTTTCATCATTATTGGAATAATAATTTATTTTATTTAACTTTTTTTATGCGAGTAGTTTTCCTAAAAATGGTCATAATTATAACTAAAAAAATGGAATCATGCTTTCAATAAAGACTAATATGCCTTTGAGTTGAAAAGTGTGTGACATTCATTACATCTCAATAGGAGCATGACCGCTTCTTAGTGGATTCAGTCTAACTTTTTTCACACGATATATTATCATCAACAGTTTAGCACAAAACCTTAAATATGTCAAAAAATACATAGCAAATTTCCTTCAACCCTTTTTGAACAAGTTAATATTACTGAGTAGTCCTCTAAGAAATAACTCTCAGAAGGTTAAAAGTAACTCGTGAATTTCACTCGATCTCTTTCTTGTAGATTAATGATGCACCAAAAATATATACATTTTTATACATATATTTTATACTCATTTTTTGTGATATTGCACTTTAAAGAAATGTATTTTGTACGTTTTGGCTTTAGGTACAAGAAATGGACTTTTGGTGAAAAAGAAGCAAAAATGGTGCAATTTGGAGCTAAAACGAGCAAGAAAGAAAATTCTGGTCTGACATATTTTGATATGTCTTTCAATGTTTAATTTACTTCTCACTTCTCACATATTTTTGAATGAAATTACAATTTAAAGAAAGGTTGTTTTCATACTTATTTTGTAGGTATATCTGTTAGGAATATAACGCAACCGAAACGGGGCGATACAGAGCTAAAACAAAGCCAAACGAAGCGAAATAGTGGAGCTGCTGCAGAACAACACCGACGACGCCTGAGTCTAGAGAAGTAATGAAAAATGGTGCTAAAGGCTCCCAGACTGGAGACGACAGCGCCCAGGGCGATTATGGACAGATTTTTTGCGGTTTTTGATGTTCTAGAAAGCTCCGAAGTGATTCAAACACCCCAAGAAGTGATTCAATGCATCTAGACACTTGCAGAAGGCTCTTGAATGAAGATACATGCATTTTGGATGAATAAATTTGTCTCTTGAGAAAAAGGAGGAAATTTGTGTCTCTTTAAAAAAGAGGGCTTGGTGCCTCTCATGTGCGTGCGTGTGAGTGGGTGTGTGCGTGTGTGTTTGTGAGTGTGTGTAAGTATAGAGTAAAATCTTGTCTGTGGAGAGGATTTTCTTGAAGAATTGTAAGAGGAAAGGGAAGGTGAGAGGTTTCTTCTCTATTACAATTCTAAGAGAGAATTCAGTGTTGATTGTAAAGAGAGAAAGTGCTTCAAGGGGAATTTAAGGGATTTGCTTGAGGAAGATTTAAGATAAGTAGTGTTATTTCATTTCTTTATTTTTTAAACTTGTTTATATATATATATAATATGTGTTTTGTCGTATCTTCCTCATGAATTCTGAGTAGTTTTCTTTGTCTTTCTCCCTGCAATGAGATATGGTGAAATGAAAAGATAATTTGGATGTGTCATTTCAATGTTAAATAAATGTGATGATTTTTCACTCCTTTCTTAATTTACTTTTTGATTTGTTCAATTGAAATGTTAAAATCTGTTGTGAAACATATGATTCAGGAAATGGAGTATGAGTTCTACAGCAGAGTGAGAATCACATTTAATTCCATGGAGAAGTGTTTCATTCATGGATTTAAGTGAAAATAAATAGGAAAATATACTTTGTTAGACTCAGAATTAGAGATTTTAGAGTGATAGACTAAAATCTCCAATTTGATCTTAGTGATTAAGAAATAAAGCAAGTGTTCGCCTTCAGAGGAAGGCAACTGGGAGCTCTGGAGTGAGAGCCAGTTTTCTCCCAGCCTAACCACAGATTTAAGGACTAAACCTGAGATTAACCAATGATTCTCTATAATGCTGAATCAGGGTAGACAATTAAAATTGTTCCTATTTGGCACAATACAAATTCAAACCATTTATCTCTATCATTAACAAAAAAATCATTGTAGTGGGAAGGATAATTTCTTAAATTTGAACTCTTCGTCACAAAACTTTGTTTAGTCTTAGTAAATTTAACTGTAAAGTTTAGAAATTAATTTAATAAACTTAGTTTCGTTAGCATACATTAAAACCACTTTAATCAACCTTCCAAACTAATTGCTTATAGTAGTAGGCTAGAATTAGCCTAAGGGATTTCTTACCTCGCTTCTTCGTGGGATCGATATTGGGGTTTTTAAAGAAAATCCTATATTACTTGAAGTGATACATGCACTTGCGTAGAACTCCTAGTGTGTGAACTATTTTATATATTTTATATATCATTTCTATTTTACACATTAAATAGTTAATATAAATTAGGGTCAAGTTGTTGGCCATATTTTTGTAAAGCTAGATTACTGCGTAATTTCGGGACGAGTGAAGTTCTTGACAGTGTTACTGTGAATTTAAATTGACATAAAATACGCAGAAAAATAACACACACTGTGTGCACATCAATCAACATCATCGAATGACACATAAAAAATAACATTGGATAAGTTAAATGTCATTAATGGGCTTTTATGAACGTCTTTCATCACTAGTTAAAGTTTGGAGTTGGTATCTAATAATAACAAGTTATAGAAAGCAAACTTTTTTATAAGATCATTTATGTGAGTTTTTAACATGGATAATAAATTGAAGTGAATTTACAACACTAATGCATTTCATTAATGTCATAAAAATTTTTAATTGACCTTGTATGCAAAGAAAAAGAGAAGTATGTATTCAAATACTACAGAGGGACCTTGTATGCAAAGAAAAAGAGAAGTATGTATTCAAATACTACAGAGGCAAGTACAAAATGACATAAATAACTTTCACACAAAATTCAAGATAATAATCGACAACAATGTCATCATCATTTTATTTATATACATCATTCAACCATGCAAGAATACATGAATAAGCTTTCATATGAAAAATAAATAGCACATGAAAGATATAATATTTTAAATGTACAAAATATTTACATGATATCAAAAGCCTCTGCATCATCTTAAAAGGATCACTTCTCTAACCAATTTTTTTATTTCACTATCTTACAAATTAGGATAGAGACTTGGAGGAAGTCCATTAATTTTAACTTCAATCTTATGGTGCACCAAATGGACTTTTTTAATGAGACTAGATAAATCCTTATTTTAGACATTAACATTTTAGGTCTTCTTTTTACTTCAACCTCAAATTTTTTAACACGAGCTTCCTGAATGTGATCATGAATCATATTATGAAATGTCAAAGAGTTCCTAGAGCCATCCACCATCTTCATGGATGTGGCATTTATTTTAGCCGCTGATATGTGGGCTTTATTTTAAAAAGGCATTCACATGATTTTTCTTTTCACTTTAAAGAAAAAATTATACTCCATCATAAGTGCTTTAATTTATTTTATCTCAAAGTTAATTTTTTTTCCAGGCCCCTATTAACTCATCATGAGTACAATCAATGTCATATAATTGTAAGGAGGAAACATATTGTTCCACTCATCCAATGCATCACTTAGATGAGCTTCAAGCTCCATCATTTGAGCCATTTATAATAAAAGATATATTTATGCTATAATTAAATAACAAATACATATCTACAAAATTGGCGACCGGTAAAATTAATATACTAATTCAATTGCTTCATGGCATATGTTGACACATTCTTTGAAATATACGGCTTTCGAGATGAACTTCCTCCATTAAGAATCACAAAGGCCATGTAATTGTGAGTCATCCAAGATGGATGCCTTTTCTGTAGCCCTTATAACTACCTGACATGATTCTTCAACCACGTATCTTGTTTGTTCAAATGAGAAGCTCCATTGTCCATACGACCTTCCACAAGGTCATTGAGCAAAACTTTAAGGGCGCAAGGTCTCAACACAAATTTTTTATTTTTTTAATGTAAAGCTATGTGATGCCTCACCTCAATTGAATGACCATCCTCAAACAATGTATAATCTACTATATGTTTGCAAATATGCTACATTAATATTGAAGACTATCCACATTTAGGAAAAATACAATTCTTGAGCCCTCCTCCTCAATTTGTGCAAGGTTTGATAACTTTTTTAGTATCCATTGTTTCTTGTAAAGACCGTGTGTGTTAAGGAATGCATAAATGCCACAAATTTTTAATATTTCTATTTTTGTGATCTAATACGATATTAAGAATAATATATTTTCTTAATAAATAAAAAAGCTATTCATTAATTTATTCAATCATAAATAAGAGCTATAAACATCATGAGCTTGAATAAACCATAATTTTTCTCATACATAATTTGGACAGTGTTTGGCCTATTTTATTTTGAGATACATTTTCTCTATAATAACAAATCTTTATAGTTAATTACATCCTATAAGAGATTGTCTCGTAAGAAAACTCTCGAATAAAATAGTGGCTTCCAAATTTCTATTGTTTTAAAAGCTTAGGATTTCAATATTTTTATTCTAAAAAAATAAGTGAGATGCATAGGAATAATATTTAGAATATTTATTATAGTGAACCAAATGACATGGAGTATGAAGCGCTGGATATCAAGAAACTTTGTGATAGTCCATACTAGCCTACTATTAGGCTTCTTGTTTTATACTGAAATTCATTTTATGTTCAAGTTTTCATTTTATTGGACAATTATGACTTATGTTACAACAACTAAGATTGTGAAAAAAATAAAAAAAAATAAGGAATAACATATAAAACTCACGAATTGAATAGCATTCTAACACTAGATTCATTGACTTTTGTTGTTTTTGAAATTTAAATGATTAATAAATGTAAGTTATTGCATATAACTTGATGCGCGGATTTGTTGTGTATTGTTTTTGTTAAAAATTTTCAATATTACAAAGCACACATGCAGCAGTGCTAATAATAAATATGCAATTCACATCCAAATAGAAATAACTTTAGTAAAAATAAATTTATCTTCTAAAATCTTTAATTGTTAAACACATAATAATAACACAAGTATAGTTATCGCTCAAGTAATAAAGAGCTCTAATGGAGTCATAGATATCGATCCCAATGGAGTCAGAGTTCTAATGGAGTCATAGATATCGATCCCACATGAAAGTTGGAAATGCTTATGAATAAATTCTTATGACAATAATGTAAAACACAATTCAAACTTCAAATTGTAAGTACAAAATTCAAATGTAAAGTAATTGAGTGTTGCTAAATAAAATGCAGTTAAAAGAACTAAGTTAACAAAAATAAATGCTAAACTTCAAAAGTAAAATTCTATAAACTAAACAAAGTTTCTGTGACAAAGAGTTCAATTTTAAGAAACCATCATTCCCCTTTACAATGAGTATATAGATTGTGAAGAAATTAAAATTATATATATATATATATATATATATATATATATATATATTAACACGATTTCTTGTAAGCAGGACAGTATATATAATTGTATTGTGTCAAATAGGAGCAATTTTATTTAGGAGCAATTTTATTCTATATACTCTTTCAAGTGCATAAAGAACATTGACTAATCCAGAGTTTGGTCTCTAATTCCATGATTAGGTTGGGAGAATATCGACTCTCACTCCAGAGCTCTCACTTCTCCCTTGCATGAGGGCTAATAATCACACATTAGTTTCCAATCAATTGGACCAAATTGGTGATTTTAACCCATCACCTTAAAATCTCTAATTATGCATCCAACAAAGTATATTTTCCTATTTATTTGCATTTAATTCCATGGATAACATCCTCACCCATGAAATTGAATGTGCTTCTCACCATGTTGTAGAAATCATAGCCCTTTCGAATCATATGTTTCTCAACACATTTTAACATTTCAGTTGGTTGGATCGAAATATTATTGAAGATCAGAGTTTAAAACATCACAAATGTTTGACATTTAAAACCATATAAAATAAAATTAATTCTTCACAAAACCATATTTTAGATTAGGGAGAAAGATAAAGAAGACTACTCAAAATTCATGAGAAGTATATGACAAGACATAGATTTTATATATAAAAATAAGTTTACATAACAAAGAAATAAAAGACACGACATATCTCACAATCCTTCCTAAGAAAATCCCTAGAAGTTCTCTTTAAGCACTTTCCCTCTTTACAAGCTCTCTCAATTCTCCCTTGAAAGTGTAATGAAGAAGAAATCTCTCAGTTTCCCTCTCCTCTTACAACCCTAGAAGAAAATCTCCAAGTCCTCTCTCTCTTACTCGTCTCTCTCTCTTCTCTCTCACGCCACCACTGAAACATCTCTTTATGCCTTAGACTTTCTTCTCTTTTATTAGAGGTTGTCTCCCTCCAAAAAGAATTCAAAATTTCCTCCAAATCAAAATTTCGAATTCAAAATTTCCTCCAAAATTTTATCCAAAAGTCAAACCTTTTGAATTCCAAAAGACATGTCCATTGATTCAAGAGACATATCCTTTCATTAGAGAACCTTCCAAATTGTCTAGAAACATTGAATCACTCCATGGGGCGTTTAGAACATTTGAACCCTCAAAATTCTTGCAAAATTCATCTTGAATCGCCTTAATTTATCAAGTGTCGTCTTTGGCGCTTGTCGGCGCTATTTTGTGTTGGAGGGAGTTGCCCGTAAGAAGCTGTCGGTCACCGGCATCGAAATCCCGTCGCCTACTTCGGAAGGACGTTTTAATTTACATATATATTTAGTTTTAGAAAAATATGAAATCAAACTGACCCCATATTTTTCATAGTTTAAATGAAAGAGCGTTGTACCTTAAATCCTTTATCTATCCTGAATGATAAACACAAGACTTAAGGATGAGGCTCGATCAAATAAACTAAATAATATATGACATCTGTTTGGTCTGCGAAATCATTTTATTTGCAGACAAGTTCCCCTATTTAATATAAAGAATTAAATAGGGTTTTAATTAAGCTGGGTTCAGACATGCTTCCTATAAGGGCAAGCCCCTATAGTTAATTACATCTTAAATGACCAAAGTCACCTACGAAGACTCTCGATAAAAATCAGGAAATATTATCTTCAAGGAGTTTCAAAGGGCAGGACTTTTCAATGAGATCAGACGTAGAGGTATGAAAGGGGGTTGGTTCAAATTTGGAACATTTTGTTGTAGGATACAAAGGAGGAAGAATTAAGGGATGTCATGGATCCCGAGGAGAACCTCGATGACTTCCCAAGCTATGCTAATGTTTGTCTTCAGTTTTGAGGAGAAATGTTTAAGTGTTTCATCTTGCCAATTTTTATTTGTTAGGGCTTACGTTCATATGAAACGATCACACAAATAGTCTGAAAAATGTGAGGATTTAGGTCATGACGGACGACAACCACAAAATCCTAAAGCGATTTAGGGCTTAGATCGCACAATATGATTGTGTAACAGCATGAAGATAAGTTGAGTATTTATGTCTCACTAGGAGGATAACCTCAAAATCCTATGACTTGTTATTTCTAAGGAAAGAAATTGCTGTAGTAGATCTTTGTGTTGTTATAGATTGCTGTTATAAAAGACTGGCCATAGAGTTAGCTCTAAGCTCCTCGGCGAAATAGTAGTCCTAAAGTCTAAGTTTTGAAGGTTTAAATGACAAGTTCAAGTTAAATCAGGGGGGAGGGGTTAAAGTTGATTAGAGCGACACCGGTTCAGATCCTACAGTTCCCTCATTATGGTATCACTATTTTCTTTTGAATTTACTTAGCTTAAACAAGTTGTTAAGCCCATTTAAATCGAGGAGGTCTCGTTAGCAACCGTGGGGTACCTCCTCCGAGGGACTCCCGTTTGTTTTGGTTTTGGTTTTGTGGCTATCCTGATAGTTTTGGTTTTTATGCAGGGAGTCATTATTGTTTGGCATGCAAATTTGCAGGTTTAATGGTACAGTATGAAGGTATAAGAAAGATAGCGCTAAAAACTGTAAAAGCGTACCTGCCGAGTTCTTTTCGTTTCACCACCTGAAACTCAAAAGGCATGTTAAGGCAGTTTATATGAAATGGGGAAGTAAAATATTGACTACCTTCCTAACCCTAGGTCATATCTTGGTTGGTCCTTAGAATTTTAATTAAGGATGATATTTGACAAGCAAAACATATTAAGCTTGGTAGATCTCCGAGGTATGCAACAGGTTAAGAGGAAGAAGCAGGTATGTGCTACTCTCTTACTGCTTGATGGAAAATCCCGATTTCTTTTAAACTTATTATGTTGCTTAATAATTCATCCTATGAACACCCTAATGCTCAATGAACATTGATGTATCATTTATCCTTAAGAGTAAGGTAATTATCATTTGTAATTTAATTTTGGATATTATGTGGGTGAAGACCCTTAAAGAGGCAAGTTAGTGTTATTGGAACATTTAGCCAAATTTTGGTCCTAATTGGGCTTTAGTGTTTGAAAGATGTTTTAATTTTAATTGTGTTTGTTTTTCTAATCCTCATTTAATCAGTCTTGATTTAACTTAGATTACTACTAAGCCCTTAAGACCTACGTGAGTGCCTTAATTAATTTTGAAAAGGTTAAGCTTTAGGTGGTCATGATTCATTATTTGAATTTTATTTGAAAATCAAATAAGGGTATTGAAGTACTGAGTTATTAACACCCAAAATCATACCCCTAAATCTTGGATCATTTAATTGGCTAGACTCCCAAATTTATGTAATTTAAGAAAATTGCAAATTTATCATTTTTAATTAGGACAAGTGAAGTTGGTTTCTACCAGTTAACCCCTTGTGTTCCAAACATCCAAATATGTTAATTAGAATCAAAGATTTCCCATTTTTCTTTTTGAAATTAGGCCTAAATGTTAATTAAGGCTAAATTTCCAAAGTTACACATTTGCCCCTAAGGCTCTAACACTTCATAATTCATCAAATTTAATTCAAATGACTTTAAAATTTTTAACCTACTTCATTCATGGGTCAATTAAGACATCAGAGGAGAAAATGTGATTTTTAAAAATTTAATTTAATTTATATAATTATTTTCATACACAAAAATAGAATTTTCAAAAGAAAATTCCTAACTTAATCAAGGTAAATCCTAATCCATTAAAACTTTTACTGGAGATAGACCTAGACCAAAGAAGCCTTTCGACCAAATTTCATAATTTTTTTGAATTTTATTTAAATTTTAAGAATTATTTTTATATTCTAGGGTATTTATTAAATATAAAATATTTTAAATGGGGAGAATTAAGTTTTGTATTTCTGAAAAGATCTTCCTAAGGTCAGAGACCCCTGAGGAGAAAATTTTATATTTTTCTAAGTTTTATTTGATTTATTGGAGTTATTTTAGTGAAAATTCATTTTTAGCCTTTAAAAATTATTTTTTAAGCTTTAAAATTCAGTGTCTTTATTTAAAAAATCAGAAATAATATCGTAATTGTTCCTAAGTACTTAGGAAGTAATTTAGAATATTTTCAAGAATTTTATTTTTCTTGTGATTTCTAATTATTTAAATATTAAAAAAATAGGCTAAAAATCAAGTTTTTATTTTAAACTCTATTTTATTTTTAGAAAATACCCCTTATCACAGAGAACTCAAAAAATAAGTTTTTGTAAATTTTTTTAGTTATATTTTAATTTTTTAAAAATCATTTTAAGTGATAAAATGATATTTATCTTTAAAAATCAACTTAAGTTTCCAAATGAACTCAAAATGCTCTGAAATTTTTATGGTTAGTTCTCTGGATCCTAAACAATAATGAAGATAAAAAATTAAGTCATTTTGTTGTTTGTATTTTTTTCAAAATTAATCATCTTAGTGATATAGGATTTGTAAAGATTATGTGTATTTTGAATGACTTGGCTCATGAGAAATTATCCTAAAAGTTCTCTAATTATCATAAACCTTCCAAAATTTTCTTGGATTTTTCTAAGCAACATGCTAATTTTCATGATTAATTTAAGCAAATAATGCACATAAACTTGAAAAAAAATATGATTTCTGTCTAGGGACCTCCTCTGACTTTTGAAAAAATCAGGGAATATTCCCTAAGACAGGGGTAACAACATGCTAAAATTTCAAGCCATGGTGATATTACTACATGCATGGAGAATCAAAACATCCAAATCAATGTTTAATTAATTAAAAATAAAATATGCATCAAATGGACTTCAAATTATTTCCACATTATTCTCCTCTGTTCACTAAGTAGGAGGGTATTTTTATTTTATCTTTATGACTTTTCTACATCAAGATATGAATTTTTAAAGTTAGGGATCATTTTCTGATTTTTTAAATTCCCTATTTATCTATTTAAATTTGCGGTGCTGACTATATCCTAGGCAGCTCTGAAAGCACGCGTGGTTCACTGTGGTTGGTCGCCGCCATCCACGTAGTCGCTGACTCGGCCCGCGGTTCATGTAAGGAAACGCTGTCGTCCGGCGCGAGCGCCTCCCTCCATCTGATACACGCGCGATCAGACGGCTCCCCGTCATCGTCCCCGATAAAGCAGCCCGAGGACCGTCCATCTTCAACGCTTGATATCTCCCTCATTTCTCAACCAAATTGGATAATTTTTTTTTAAAATGCTTGTCTCGTCTAAGTGAGACGAACATCATATCCATACAGTAATAATGCAATTAAATTAAGTCTAATTAAATGGAGAATCAAAATAGGCTCGGGAGGAAGAGGAGATCAATACCTTGGCTCTGAGAAGGGAAGCTTTAATCAGAGAGTCTCGACACGTTCGTTGGGGTCCAAAGAAGCAAGGGATTAAGCCTCTTGCTATGGTGAAAAGTCTAGACCCAAATTCGATCAAGGTCGATTTCTGGTGTTGATGAAAGTTTATACTAGGGGCTCTATGGAAGGGAGATTTGATGGGGCTTTGGATTCTTTCAATGTTGTGAAGATGTGGGTGAGTTTAATTTGAGTTTGGTGGTGTTTAGAGGTGTGGAGAGCTTTGTCCTGTCTCCGTCAAGGTTTTGAGCTCAAAACTTGGGCTCTGGCAAGGGGATTCAGGGCAATGTGGTGGTTGGGTTGCACTGAGGAGGTCTCAAAGAGGCTTTGGGATCAATTTGGGGAAGTCTCTTAGAGGAATTTTTAGCTCTCTCTCCATGGCCGTGGATGGGAGCTTTTTATAAAAATGGCCTTAGGTTTGCTGCCATGGCCAATTGGGGGGTGAAATGTGCTGCCTAGGTGGAGGGCAGAGAGGCTCTAAGCTTCAATTTGGATGAGGTGACCTCTAGGTTTGAATTGAGTTTATTTCCATGGGGGTGGCTCTTATTTTGGCCATTTTTCAGCCACTAGGCTGGCCAGCCGGCTAGGGGAGGTGGCTAGGGAGGGCAGGTGAGCCAGGGGAATATGTCACAACACTTTAATGATTTTGGGCTTTATTTTGGCAAAAATATCCACGGATTAAGCAAATACGACAAATCCCTTAATTTAGGGGACCTTTGGTCCATGGCTTAATTTATGTGGTTTTAAGAGGTTTAGGCTGTGGAGTCATTAATTTGGTGACCTTGGGGTAGTTAGGCTATCCTTAGTGCATGGGTTCAATGTGGGTTCAAGTGATCAAAGCTTGAGTTTGGGCTAGGCTAGCCAATGAT
Organism: Phalaenopsis equestris; assembly: GCF_001263595.1. NCBI lineage: Eukaryota > Viridiplantae > Streptophyta > Magnoliopsida > Asparagales > Orchidaceae > Phalaenopsis > Phalaenopsis equestris. The sequence goes on from NW_018164677.1 coordinate 833,581, forward strand.
TGTTATGAAGATTTTTGGTGAAGGGTTGAAGTGATTTTGAGTTCAATTGGTGAGTCAATTTGAGGGATTTTTTAAATTTGGTCAATTTAGGCATGTTGGGCTAGACATGGGTCTAGGTTGGGCTAGCCTTGGGTTAAGTCCAAATTTAATGGTTCAAATGATCAAGGGAGATGTTGTGAATTTTTTTCATGAAGGAATGGAGTGGAAATTTTGGGGCTAAGGCCATCAATTTGGTGATATTTTGAGACATGGCCAATTTGGGGCAACTTGGGGATTTTTGGACTTAAGTTGAAATTAAATGAAATTGGGGTTTCACCAAGGCCAATTGAAGGTCAAATTTGATGTGTAGGAATGTTATGAAGATTTTTAACACAAGTTGTGGCAAATGGAGCAGGCCATGGGTTCAATTTGGTGGAACGAAGTCATAGGGCCAAAATTGGGTATTTGGTTTAGCTCAAAATTGGGTTCAAATCATGGACCAATTGGGCTTGGATTTGGTCTAAATTGGTCACATCAATGATGAATTTGAGTTTAGAGTTAAAATTGGGGGAAATTGAGACCATTTGGATAGAAATTTGAGGTAGGTTTAGGGAAAAAATGGGTCTTTAAAGGGCAATTTGGGGGTTTTGGTCAAAAGTGGTCAAATTGACCAAATTGGGTCATGTGATAGTTGAGAAAATTAAAATTTGGAATATTTGGGAGGTTTTGGGTATTTTTGGTATTTTGGGCTAAGGAGGGGGCATTTTTGTAATTTGGTCAATTTTGGTGATTTTAGGTAGTTTGGGTGTTTTTCAAGGTGTTTGAAATGATTTTTTAACCAATTTGGGTATTTTGGGTAAATTTGGGAATTTTGGCCAAATTTGGGGTCCCAAGGGTATCTAGGTAATTTGAGGAAATTTAGGGGCAAAAGGCTAAGTTGGGTATCTTGGTACAGTTGAAGTGTCAACCACCAATAATAAGCCATGAACTAATGGAAATCCCATTTTAGGTTCTCTATGTAGTGGTCTTAGCTAAACCCTAGCCTAAGGCTAGTGGGTCTAGGAGACCACCTACATGAGTCTCCCAAAAGTATCAAGGGACCAAAGCCAGGAAATTTTGGGTTTAAGGTAGTGAGTGATTGTGAGTGTAAGTGATTGCAAGTGAGTGCCTTAGCCCTAGAACAACACCCAGGGTCAACCATAAGATCAAGCAATCATAAGGGAACTCATCTTGAGCTCCCCCATAATGACATCACCTACTAAGTGCTAGAGGTCAGGACCAATATATGGAACTTCAAGTTGAGTAAAGAAGAGTGTAGAATTTCTAATGGTGAGGGTTCCTTGTCTAGTTTTTTTAAGAATAGTCAATAAGAAAGTCCTATGGATAGACCTTAGGCTACTAAAGAGGAAAAACTAAACCTCAACCAAAAGTGAGGTCAACAATGCTTCAAGCGCCAAGTTACTTAGGTTTGCGTTGTTTTTGGGCCCTGACGCATCATTCGCCGATTCGGGCATTTCAGGCTCCAATTCTGGTGCTTGAGGCGCCGCCTCTCTGTATATTGACACTTCAGGTGCCAACTCTCTATAAAGTGATGCTTCAGGCGCCAGAATCACAAAATTTGCTATTTTGGCTCGAAATTTCGTCTTTTTTTGCTATTTTTACTCCAAATGTCTAAAGTTGATATACCTGCAACAAAAACATGAAAATACCCTTCTTTAAAGTGCAATATCACAAAAAATAAGCATAAAATGTATTCTTAAAATAACACATTATTTTTTATGTATCATATATAGCAACAATAATCAATTAGGCTTCAATTTTTAGTTTTTTTTAATGATATGAGACATACCTCTAGTGTGAATAACTTATATACATTGTTCAACTCTTTTTAGGATGGACGCATGGCTCCATATTATTTATGAGTTCGTATAACCTGATAATAACAATATTTCTAAGAAGAAGGTCTAAAAGAAGGTGATGGAAGGATCTCTATTTTTCTCATATCGAGAGAAAGAGAGGGGAGAGAGAGTAATAAAGAGAAAAAAAAACCTTTTGGAAGTCCTTTTTGATCCCGACAGTCTATATGCAATAGTATTACAATATATGCGATTATATTTTTAATTTATATTTCTTACTTTGCAACGTGCACCAAAAACTTAACTCTGAAGAAAGTAAGAGTTCAATTTTTATATTTATATATTAGGATACTGTGCAAGCATACGTATCATTATCAAGTAATATAAGACATTTTGATTAAGCCCCGAATATCGAACCCACATGGACTGATTTAACTCTTAACACTGGAATTAGATAACGAACCTCTATTTTAAAAAGACACTTCCTCAAACTATAGATATTATCATGGAAATGAAAGTTTAATTCTTTTTGGATATTTTTTATAATTGAAAATAAAATAACAACCAACTAAATATAACTTGAGTTTTTGTAAGATAAAAGCACTAAATATAAAATATAATTTTCCTTATCATAAATCAGTAACAAGTATATGAATTATGTTGTGGAAGTATTCAAATTATGTTATGCCAAATAAGAGCAATATTATTCTTTACTCTTACTAGAGATGCTATAAAGAATATTGGTGAATTTAAAGTTTAAATAGTTTTGAAGACATGTTAGGTAGGGAATATACCAGCTCTCACTCCAAAGTTCCATCTCCTCACTCCACATAGGGCTAACATCTCGTATCAAAACCTAAAACAATAAATCAAGTTGGGTGCTTTGGCCTGTCACTCTAAAGTCCTCTAACTCTACACCTTTTATTTTCCTATTTATTTGCACTCAATCATATGAATTACATTCTCATCCATACAATCTCATGTGATTCTTACCAATTGTTGATTGAGACAATGCCATCATGAATGTTACATTTTTTCACAAAAAATTTTAACAACTTAATGGGCTAAATCAAGAAGTAAATAAAGTACATTGATTTAAATCATCACAACTTATTCCGGTGTTAAAGACCAATACTTTCTACATTGAAGCCTAATACTTCACACACTTCCATCCAAAAATTTAATTACTTATCATTTTATGGAAAAATGTAAATAAAACTACTCAAAATTCATGGAGAAAACACAATCACAATCTAGGTTAAAAGTAGAAATTATTGTCAAACCAACATGAAGTCTAAATTAAAATCAAATGTAGTAAAAAAAGATAGAAACTTTTATAAAATCTTCCACCAAACTCTTGAAGTTACTTTGAATCTCTTTTTTTCTTACAACACTCTTAGAAAAGGAAAAGGTAAATGTAAATGACATCTAAAAGTTTCTCCTAAAACGTAGAGAAGAGTCTCCCTTGAGCAGCAATGAAAAAACTAGAAAAACCCTTAATTTACTCCAACTCCCTCTTTTTATAGTTTTCTAAGTGGTGCCTTGGTATCTCTTCAAAATGTGTCCATATTCGATGAATTTCTCCAAGAGATGCCTCCTTTCAAAAGTCCTTTTAATATATTTTCATCTCTAGTGGTTATAACCATCGTTTTTCAGCAATGGGTGCCTTAAAAACCTTTTTAAAATCTATAAAAATTCATTAGTTGTGAAATAACTGGCACTGGCGCGTAAGCGCGAGGTTCCTGGCACTTAGGCGCGACCTTCTCTGTATTACTAGTGCTTAAGCGCTAGCTTTGGGCGCTTAGACGCTACAATTCTTTTGCACATTTTCATCATTTTTGCTTCAAATTGCATCAATTTTCACTCATTTCACTATTTTTTATATTTTTTATTGTACATGAAAGAAAAACACACAAATACCTTCCATTAAAATGCAATATCTCATAAATTAAAATGCACCTTCCATTAAAATGCAATATCTCATAAATAGGTATAAAAATATGTACATAAATACTATATATTTTTGATGTATCAAAGGGTCGATACAAGTTCCTCAGAGTAATGCATTTCTCATAGGTTGTTGAGTTAGTGGTAAACGAACTTCATTTCACGGTGTGGGCAACGATTACTAAGCCCCGCGTAGTACCTGTAGGATATATAGTTGAGACTCCCCCATTATGCACATTCAGTTTTCTATAGAAAGACTCGAGATGCCCTCATTGACATAATAACGTCTTCGAGGGTGAGAAGATGAAAAAGCTTGCCATACTTGGCCTCGTGACTGCTCCCTGAAATGATGTGTATTTGAGCGGGATACTCCGTTGTCATGAATATTGTGTCAAGTGGTCATGTTGTAAGCCTTAAAGTACTGTGGTAGGTGGATTGAAGTTTCCCACAGTCGATGTCAATCTGATGCATGCTAAAAAAATTATGACAGTAGAGTAGCATATTATAGTCTTAGTTTGGCATAAAGATTCAACACAAGCTCTGAAAAAAAAAAAAACTATTAGTGACGATAAAAGTTTTTACGTGGAAAACCCTTAAAGGAAAAAAAAACTATGGGGTCCGACTCAGCTGAAGAGTTCTACTATAGATTAAATATTACAGCTACAACCACCTGTCCCACATGTGGGAAAGGGTTACAAGGTCGCCCAAGTTGCAACATCGAGATTTAGATAACTTGTTACAATAAACAAGTGGCGACCGAAAGTGATCAGCGGTGGCCGACAGGTGGTGGTTGACAGTGGTCATCAACGATTGGCGGTGGTCTACAACAGCTGGAGGTGGTTGAAGATTGTTTACAGTGATGGATGGAGGTCGACGGTAGCCGACGACATACGACGTTGGTAGATGAAAAATGATGGTGATCGACGATGGTCGACAGTGGTTGACAACGATAGGAGTGGTGCTGGACTTCATCTCCTTCTAAAAAATTTGAAGTTCTTTCTCAAGCCTTAGGTTCTTCCCCCCCTCACGAGAGGGGTGTAACTCTATTTATAGTGTTATGGGTGCAATTAGTGCAGGAATATAAACCACTTTGATTTGACAGTCTGGCGAGCTTCCTTCAATCAGACAGTGTTTGATGGGCATTTGAGTGCCTTAACAATGCAGAATTGAGCGATCTTGAGCTCCATGGATTCATCTTATTGAGATGCTTGATTCAATTATAGGCTTGCTAGATTCAATATTCGTTTGACCTTTTAAATTTAACCTTCTAAATGTGTCTAGAACACTTCCAAGGATGGTTTAATGGCTTGATCTGAGCTTGATTTGACGCAAACTGAACCAATTTTGGGATCATTGGGTCCGTCTTGTCAATTCAGTCAATTTGACTGTAAGTTTGTTGAAAATGACGCTCCGGATGACTTCTAATTGAAATTTGAATGTTCATCGATCAAAATGTTGCATCGAGATCTGTGCTATGCGTCGAGATATATGTCAGATGAGGAAAATTTGGTTATGGTGTGTCAAGTTTAATAAAGGACATGCAAATATCATTTCATGGTCAAATTTTCATTAAACTCTAATGACTTAGCCTTTTATTTGATTTCCCTCTTCTTGAGCCTAAGTAGATCTCAAAATTCTTAATATGATGTGATTGAAATGGTTTCATTTTCTTAAAATATTTTTAAATCAATTAATAGTCAACCAACCAACCCATAATGACTTACTTTTTTCTAGATATAATATTATAATAATTGCTTTAATAGAGTTCGTAAGTTGTATTAATTAGGAAATAACTTGAACACTGACTTTTTATTTTTATGTTCAACTTAACTTATTAGTTAGGAAGAGTGACCACTTGTTTTAATTTTTTATTTTGAATCAGACCTTTCATAATTAATAGTCATTTTAGCTTTTCACTTTCTTCAATTTCATTGAGAATTATTATATCTTGTTGAGCACATTTTTTTTTAGGAATTTGAAATGTCTATTATTCTCTAATTAATAATTCTCAAATGTTTTTGAATGTGAATATCTAAATTTTAAATTGAAAGAAGAAATTTAACCATATAAATATCACAATTTGATTCGTATCAATCACCCATCAATAATTACCCCCACTAGCTATCTTCAACTAATTGAAGGCAACTGTCAAAGGATTTTGCTTTACTCCTGCAAAACACCTTTTATAAAAAGTTACTTTAATTATTAGATTCATTTTTAGTCAGAAAGAAAACTAGTGACACACACACATATATATATATATTTACATGTATGAATGTATGTATATATATATATATATATATATATATATCGGTATGTATGTATATCTATGTATGTATATGTGTATATACTTGTATGTCTGTATGAATGTATATATCTGTATATATATACATGAAGATATGTAAATATATACATATAGATATAGACTTATGTATGTATGGATACACACACACATGTATTTTTTACTATCCTAAATTTGCTTTCGGACCGCAACAGGGACCTAATTTAATAAAAGTAAACCAATAATTTGTCATGTGGCCACCCCAATAATTTATTGCTTGCAAACAGTTCGCATTACTGCATTTTTTTTCCGTCTGCGGAATTGAATTGACTGCAGCAGCATAATCGATGCAATCAAATAATTTCCTATTATAGTAAGTATCAATTAGCGATATAAGAAAATCGAAATAGCCAAAAAGAGATATTGTGTTTCCCCTCTGCCGCTAGAACAGGTTCACTCACCGAGCCAGCAAATACAGTCCGATTAGGGAGTAAAGTCACTTCTTTTATTAAAGAAACTCTAATTAATCAACTATTACAACTATGTGGTTACACCTGCGCTTCGATTTCTCGCCCCAAAATTCTCGTAGTCTCTTGCCTTCTCGTCTTCTGCGCCGCTTCATAATTCCAGAACCTATCGCTCGTCGCCTTCACCGTCACCAGGGAGTCCGGACTTGTCGCTCGCCGGAAATCTTGAAACCTTTGAGGCGCAGCACATATTGATGGAGAAGAGTACGCAGTAGTCGCATTTCTCTCAGATTTTCGAGTTTTAGTTTTTCTTCTGGAACAGTGTTTCGGCCTTTTTGGATTAGGGTTATTAGAAGCGTTGCATTTCTTTTGTTTATGTTTATGTTGATTTGAAGTGGTGGAGGAGAAAGGGTTTTTCTCAAATTTAGGGGCGAGGCTTCCATACAAAATTTCAAGGATATTTGTGTGAGAAAGATATTTCACATACCAACCTTCCAAAATATTAAATATAACATTGTAACCATCCAAACCTTAAATATAACATTTTAACGGCTATTTCAGTACAACTAAACTCGCTCATGAAATTTTTAAGTGAAGATTAGTGAGGCCTATGGTGAGTTCCCATCTTTTCTTTTTACGTTGTGCTCCGTGCTCCATGGGATGAGATTGAAGAGTTGTTATTCATGGTTGCAAGTAGGGGTGTAAATAGAGAAAATTTTCCATACGGAGCACGAATGCAACACTGCGTGCGGACTCCAGCCATATGTGCTATGCCGGACTCACATAAAAAAAATATTAAGTTCGAGTGGAACTGCGGATGTTATTAGGACAGTTTTTGAGAGTTTTTGAGGGGTTATTGAAACATTAACTCCAATAATGCCGCAATAACCTCTCAATAACCCCACAATAACCTCCGCGGTTACATTCTCAATAACCCTCCACCAACCTCCATGATACAGTATACGTGACATCATATTACTGGAGTCTGCACGTAGTGTTACGTACGTGTGCCGTATGAAAAATTTCTCGTGCAAATGAGCCGAGCTTGAGCAAGCCTAATGCTTGTTAATGTTTGGCTCGTTCAAATTTTTTTTGCGTTTATGTTCGGCTCGATTTGTTTGAAATAGCTAATGAATAATTTGTCTGTAGTCGGCTCGGATTGAAATTCGTTTGTTTGTATTAAGCTCGTGTTTGGCTTAAATTTAATTTGTCCACCTTATAACATTACAAATATGATTAATTAAATTACTGTTATTAAATTTAAAAAAATTAATTATGTTTTTTGCATCGAAATGTTTAGTTTATGCATTTTATAGTATTTCTCATAACTCAAATGCCTCACGTTCTGGATTAAAGAAAGGTCTCGGAATGTATGGTCCGCCTACCATTCCCCTCGTTCCGATAGAGTGAGCTGCCTGAAGAAGGCATGAGGGCAATGCTTGTTAGGAGTTGGGACAAAATAACTCATTTACCTACTTACCATCCAAATATTCTGTATTTAAAAATCTACACCTAAATTTATATTTTTTATAATTATACCCCACTCAAAATTTTTAGAAGATAATAAAATTTAGCATTTTCAAATAAATAAAAAAAATTACTGTAAAAGGATGGAAATATATATAATTATTTAATTATTTTGAGCCAACATGAGCCGAACACGAATGGACAAATTTTTGTTCATGATTGGCTCGTTTACAAATCGAGCTCAAAAAAATTATTTGTATTCGACTTGTTTACTTAACGAATGAACCTAATATAAGCTTTTTAACTAGTTAAACATAAGCTATTCTGGAATGACGAGTTTTTTTGATTGCCCTAGTTGCGAGCGAGTGAGAATACTTTCATTTGATGTCCTTTTCATTGTGCTGGCTAATATGATGAATTCTTGGAGTTTTGTTCGATGTGCGATGCCAAGGCATGTGAGAGTTTTGATTTAGTTTGATAGTTAAGAATTGGTAAATTTTATTTGAGTGAAAATATTAACCGTTTGACTTTCGTTCATTGATTAACCTTTGGGTTGAAAATTTGTTTAACAATTAGTGTATTGGTTAATCTTTGGTACCTTACAACTTTGATTTTCATATTCCTTACGTAGTGATATTTGAGCAAATGGTTTGATTGAAATTGAGTGGTTCTTATGGTTTATTGCTTCCATGACTTTCGGTTGCTTTCTACCAATGTTGAGCAAGGTTCATGAATAAGTAACTCCCATGATAAGTAAATGTGGTTGAGTGAACTCTTGATGTATACTGCTTGATAAAGTGAAAATCTTCCCACTTTTTGTGAGTGGCGACTAATTTGGAAACTTCTCATTTGAGGGGGTGATTGTTTAAGCACTTGAGATTATTTAGCTTGTCCCACACCATATAGTTGAAGAATATATTTATTTAGAACTAGTTATGATTATCACCCATAGGCTTAAATTTTTAGGTTAAAACTCGGTTTGAGTATTTAACTTACAATTAATCTCCATTAGTAGATAGTTCTACATTTTATTTTTTATTAACAAGTTTTTTTGCTTGGATATTGTTCAAGCGTTTCTTCTGTTTGAGCCAAAATGTGTAATTTAGTTGAATTATTTACGTCAGCATCATGTTAAAGTGTAGCATCTTTTTGTTCAAGAGAGCGGAAGCTCAATTCTTCATTTATTTTGTGCAGTTTTCACCGGCTAAAGATGGTAGAGCTGTGCTATAACTATATTCGCCCAACACTATAAGATGGTTACAGATGCCCATGCGCCACAGCTGAAGAAGACACAAGTTAATGTTGTATCAAGCATAGAGCTACAAAAACTGACAACTTAAATGCTCAATCTTTAAACAAGTTGGAATCCTCTGTAAGGAAAGTACCTGAAAGCTATTTGAGAGAATCATTAAGAGTAGAAAGAGATGGGTCACCGGATTTTCATATTAATATAGGGAAGCATGCTAATGAAGTTGTAACTATGATTAAAAATGAGGATTCAAGGTCCGGATTTCCCAGCACTTGCAATAGAGCCAAAAAGAGTACAATGCCACTAAGTATCAGATCTTTGAGTACTTGTGACAACGAAAGCAAGACTAGAAGTCCACATCGAATCAGATCTTTGAGTGCTTGTGATAAAAACAACGAGAAAAGAAACCCATCATTGATGGCGAGAAATGAGGATGGAAGAAGGTCAAGTCCTGAGAGTAAACAGCGAAAGGTGAATGAGGAAAGCAGAACTTCAGGGGGGATTGATAGCAAAAGTGATGACAGTGGTAAGAAGACAATTAGAAAGCATTTGCATGTTCGCGCTTACAAAAAATTATTGACAAAACATGCAATAGCTGGTGGAAACCATGGTATGTAATTCTTTTATTTCTTGTTTTTGTTTTATTGTTGAAATAGGCTGTGTAACCTACTTAAGTTATACTGGCTTTCTTTCTAGCTACAATGGTACTCATGTTTTTTTATAGCTTTGTGGTTTTTTGACAGTAATTTGATAAAATGATTCTTTGATGCTATTTTGATTGACCGTTTCTTGATTCAATGTAATTGAATTTGTTTGCATTCTCATATTTAATTTGTTAACTCACATGTTTAGGTGGCAAGTATGTTAAAGAGAAATCTTCGCAACAGGGGTATTTTATGAATTTAGGGACAAATAGTTCCAAGGAAGTAAAGGTGAGTGGAGATGTGGGCATGATGAAGGAGGGCGTACAAGATGAGATAGAACTACGTGTAGAAACGACTGAGTCACTAGAGAAAATTGACTCAAAAAATAAAAAGCTATCAGGTATTATTTTTGATTCCAAGTCTGATTCTGATGCTATTAATCAAGAACATAGGAATAAGTTGAATGGGCTTAAATATGGAAGAATGGTTCCCGAATTGAATTCTGAATTGAATTCTGACAATTTATTAGACCATTTGCAGAACTATGCAATCATGATCCCAGTGTGATAAATGTTGATTCACCTCTTTCCATGTTAGAGGTAAACAAATTCAATGTTTCTGACTATTGATGATATAGCTTCATGACATTTTGTGATGTCAATTATTTTCTTTCTCATTATAAAGTTAAATTTGTTTTACCTATTTTCCTATTTATTTTTTTTAAATTGCACATCTTATTTGTTTATTATTATTATTATTATTATTATTATTATTTCATATATATTTCTTTCTCTATTTGTCCATGGCTGTGTGTACACTAAACCTTCTTTTGGGAGTCCCTAATGCTAACTGCTTTCTCTGCAATTGCTTATGATTATCAGAAAGTTGGTGGCATAAATAACAAACAGATTTCTGAGGAGAAAATACTTGTTGTTACGAAAGATTTGACCAGTGCTCAAACTAAGCATAATATATGTTTGGTTTGCAAGGAACCTGGAAAGCTAATGTGAGTCTTCTTATGTTTTGGTTTTTATTCTTCTGAATCTTTTAATATTCTTTTTATGTGAACAAAAAAAATGATTGAATCTAACTAACGGGGTTTTTTATCTTGATGTATGGCATTTTGTAATTTTGGCCTGCACTTTTGATTCTATGTTACTTAATTGTTTGATATACACACGTCCTAAAATGTATTTTGAAATAATGCTCACTCTTATGTTTCTAAATTGAATAATTTTGTGAGAAAGCTTATTGTTATTGTTCTGATTAGCTTGAAGCCATGAGGAGCATCAAAAAATCAGCTTGAAGAGTTTGAAATAGGACGTTTATTATATCTTTCTCTTAATTTGAAGTGATGTAGGATGTTTTAGGGTTTGTAGTGGATATCTATCATGCAAAGTAGATTTAGATATGATCCAATTGTGCAACAAACATATAACTTTCATGGAAAGTTATCTATTAATTTATAAGTAATAACATTTATTCCAAGTGAAGATTTTGGCTCTTTTATAGTAATTACCTACAAAACATTTAAATATAATAAAGCCCGAAAAGAGACTGGAGGTTTGTGCCAAAAAAAAGAAAAAAGAAAAAAAAAAGTACTGTGAAAGAAGAGAAGGAAAAAAAAAAAAAGGGGGGGGGGGGGGGGGGGGGTAGGAGTCAAGAAGAAGACACCAATAAATGTCATGTCTAGGACGAGATTATGTCTTGTAGGATTTCAAGTGTCAAACATGATAAATGATTGAGAAATAAGAATCCTTGTAGAAGAATAATTTGTAAATCCAAAAGCAATTTTTTTAAGTTTAGAATTATTTTTAAACATGTGTAGGCTAGAAAGTAACTGCTAAATATGAAGTCAGTAAAAGTGAAGTTGAAGGCACGTAGGAACCTCTCAAGTACCACTAGTAAAGAAGCTACAGTTGCATGGAAGCACATGAAATGTTAATAAAAATTGGGTTCCACATGAACACTTCAAAATTATTATGACAAAAAAGCGGTGGGCTAACTATAGTTTTGCAAATAGCCGTACTGGTGGAGATTTGAAGATTTATATTTTTTTGAAACATTGGTTGCAGCATTAAGTGAAAACAATAACATTTTGATTTTTTGTTCTCATATTTTCCTATTTCTTAATTTGTTTTCTTCAATGTAGCATGCCTACAATATTGGTGCCCATGCAAATGGGATTCATTCTCCTGTATTTCGAGTGCCTTAGTTTGTTTAGTTTGCTATTGCAAGTTGTTTTTTATTTTTTTTTCATACTCTCTCATTTATTTATTTTGTGCTCCCTATTTTATTATGCCTCGTGGCTTGGAAAGCCTTATTTTCTTTTTCTATTAGGCATCTTAGTTGTGATCAATTGACTTTTTTCGTTCTTGGTGTCGTACTGTATCAAAGAAATTGATTAAATGAGCCTAATTTTTATGTTATTGTGGTGTGAATCTTGAATTGCTTTGAGGACTTCATTCATTTTCAAGATTCTTGTGAAATTTTAGATTTTGGAGTACTACTAAGTTATTGTATGCTGCAAATTGTTTGAGCTTTTAGTTTTGCCTCAAATGAGATTGCTCTTCATCTAAATATAAAGTTGGGAAACTATGTCTCATGATCTTTTGCTTAGTTATTCATGCGTCTTATCCTAGGTTTCTGTTAAAAATTTTGGATCATATGATATTTTGCACCAAATTGATATTGGAGCGTGTCATTGCTTTATTATGTTTACTAGAAGTAGGAGATTAATTGAACATTTAAAAATCAATAAATGATATAATTAATCATAATTTTAAGCAAGCATTTCATCTGATCAAATTATGTTCATACATTTAATGAGAGATATAACCTTGAGAAGTTTTGAGAATCAATCGATGCTTCAAAGATTTATTCAAAATCTCATCTACTTGATTCCGAAAAGGTTTAAGTTGGTGAAACAATGTTAGTAAGTGAAAAAAATATTCACTGTATATTTACTCGAGACAAACTTAAAGAAAAATATTTTTTATTCAATGAGTTTAGAGAACAATTTAATCATCACTGTAATAGTTGTAAACAAAGCGATTCTGCATTTGAATAATATGTAAGCTTTACAAATTCTTGTAGATAAATATAGTGAGCCCTGAGACCATGCTATTATTATTCTGTGTTTCATTGATTGTCTCAAGCTAAAGATTATGGATGACTTGAGATATGATTTACTTCTGACACTAAATGAGTTTTTTCTTTCGATCTTTGAATATAGTTGTAAATCATGAACATTTTTTTAGGGTAACCACACTTTTGATTGAAGTTCGTGATGATAAATTTTTCTCCTCTTATGTTTGTCTGAATCATGCATAGTCGTATGTGATTTTATTGTAGAAATAGTTGTTTATGAAAATTCTTTTGATGATGTATTAATTGAGGAAGTTAGTTTGCAGTTATAATGTAATCTAAATTTACTCTCAAACTTATTCTTGAACCTATATTTAAGCGACCGTTTAAAACCTGAGTTTGAAATCAAAGTTAAACATGAAGTTATTAAATCTTTTTTCATGAAATTGAACCACAGATTATGTATTTAAACTTTGATTGCTATTTAGAACATTATTCTAAGTTTGATTGTGAACCTGAAATTATATTGGAAATGGAATCTTTTCTTGATTGTGAACTTGATTTTCTAATTGAATGATTCTTTCTCTGGATGGGAAAAGGTTATGGCTATTGTATATGCCGAGTTGATTGGACAAACTTGACTTAAAAGAAATCTGATTCTTTAATCTGTATCTGTTCATTTAAAGCTAAAAGTGTAAGTTCATCGGAAGTAGTCTTTTAGTCTTATTCAAGAAGGTTGTTCCATTGTTTGTTGATACAATATTTCATTTTTTTTCTAGCCTTGTGGATGTTAAATATTTTTATCATCTCATAAATTAATAATAAGTTATGAATTATTATTGGTATCCAGATGTGTGTTGGAATTTTAATATTTTCATTGCTTGCTTCATATGACATTAGTTCTTTGCATGATTCACTTCATTTGCTTGAAGATATTCTCTAAAAAAAATTTGTTAATTATGATTAAATTTGCTGTTGATGTGAAAATAAATATCTATTTTAAACCAGTTGATAAGGTAAGGACATTATTACTATCAGTGCTATAGATTCATTTTTTTTCCCTATCCTCCTATGAATTCACATCTAACATTTTGTTAGATAGACCTACTAAACCTTTTATTGAAGCCATTTTCATATTGAGATTGTGTTAACTATTGATGGTGGATATCAGATATATCATACGTATTGATTTGATGGTCCTACTTACGATGATTTATGGATTATCTTATATGAAGCTTAATTGTTCTGATTGGTTCTACTTGACGAGTATTAAATTTTTATTCCATTTAAGTTGAATTCTTAAGGCGGATAAACATAATGGAAACATACAGGTTTTTGCTCATAAAAAGCACATGATAGAGCATTGAGACGAGCACAGAGATGTTTTAGCTTTTGGTTGACTTATTTTTCTGTTTTTTGTTTGCTTTTTTAATTTAACTTGCCCTATAATATTGTTGCATTTGATGATGAGATGCATTTTCTAGTGTTTTGACTAACTAGGTGAGTTTGATCTATTTTTTTTTAACTCTAGTTCTGTTAGTAGATGTCCGCAATCACTTGTATTTCGGTTTTATCTTGCTAAGTGATTTGGAAAGTCCTAGTATCTTTATTTTTATTTCTATTTTGTACCGTAGTTAGGAATGATTGATGTACTCATTTTCTTAGTATTACACTGTAGTGGAGAATCAAGCATTTGCTAAATACATCAAGATTTTCCTTGTAAAATGCATCTTTTTTTCTCTTGTTTGCGTCTATTTGTTTTCTTGTAAGGTAGATTTTTATACATTGCCTTGTGGATTTGCATGATTGAGATTGTCATGTTTGTCACATGCTGATTTTCTTTCTTTTTCGGTGTGAAATATTAAAGCATTGCAAGAATAAACATCAAGAAGATCACAACCAAAGGAATAAAATCACATCAATTATGCCCAATTTGAAAAAAAAAGTAGCCCTGATAAATTTTTTGTTTAATATTCTTCCTACTTATATTGAAAGAATTATTGTTTTTCTTATAAAGGTATTCTTGAGTTATTGCATATAAGCATTTCTTTTTCCTCTTCATGAACTTACTTAGAAATCCACTATCATTAGATTATTTTTATTACGAATACAGCTTTTGAAATAAGATTTGTATGCTTGTCTGACAAAAATATACAAATGATATATTGTAGGTTTTGATGTATATTCTAGTGCATGTTTAAATTTTGATCAACATTATAGCCTAGATATAAAGTAATTCTTTAGGTAATTATTAATTTTTAAGCCTAGAACAACATCAGATAGAGTTTCTTAGGTTTTTAACATCTTATGTAGGTTCAGACTTGATCTTCTGGTTCATTGATTTTGGCATCTTTGCCTCTTATCTTATTCTCACACCATGGTATCTCTTCTTATTTTATCTTATCCAATCTTATGTTGTCTTATTCAATCTTAATCGTCTTCAACCTTGGTCAATTTTATTTTTTCTAAGCTTATTTAATCTTATCTAATCTTATATGATCCAATCTTTTCCAAATTCAATCTAATTTAACTACTAATCTTTCCAAATTTATCATATTTATCCCGTCTTATTGATACCAGAGTTTAACGAAACAACAGGAGGAAAGCAATATTATTCATGAATTCAAATAGGAAAGCACAACCTAACAAACAAAATTAGGAAATTGCAACAAACACGACACATAAAACATGGCTAGGATGAATCTGGGATGGTGGTGGTAGCTGTTAGGGGCGTGGAAGGGCTGAATGGTGTGTTGGAAAGAAATGGATGTTGGTAGAAGTGGGGGAGGTGCAAAATGGCAGGGAACAACAAGTGTGGTTGCTGTCCTGGGTGGTGGCAGCAATGAGGTGGGGCGGGAGCGGCAGGATCAACAAGGGTTGGCTGTCCCAGGGCACTGGAATGTGAGAAGACAGCAGCGGGGTGTTTTTTGCTTGCCGCATCAAGGAAGGAAGAGGGTAAGGTGGCTAGGAAGGTTGAATGCTTCAGGAGAAGAGTAACTTTCTGTAGTTCTGGGTGGCTGCAGCAAAGGAAAGAGTCGGGGAGTGATGCAAGAAGGATGGGGGAGGGGTTTGAGGAAGGATAAGACCACCTCGACAGCGAGATACAACCGGGGCACACTCAAAACCTTAGATACAATTCCTAGAATGGTAAAGGGAGACATTGGTGTTTGTCCCGAACAAACACACACAAAAACTAACCCTAATACATCCCAAAAATAAATCTATAATAATAGGATGACTAGGAGTGGGCCTAAGAGACCGGCCGACACTCCACAACAAAGGAAGGCATGGACCGAGCTGGTTGTCGGTCAGCTTTTTCGATGATTTATTTGAAAATATGGAATATGAAAATAATTTTTAAAATTTAATTTAATATAATAGATATATAGTTTGAGTTTTAAAAGTAGTATGTTTTATCTTTCAAAAAATGAGACTAAATAGATCTCATTTGTCCAATAGTTTGCATAACCATGTCCGATACCGCGAATACTACACCCTCCCGAAAGATAAGTGTAGACCTCGGCGATAGACCCAATCCTGCAAACTAAGAAATTTGTGACATCTGTTTGGTTTGCGAACCTTTTATATATGACCGACAAGTTCCCCTATCTAATACAAAGATTAAATAGAGTTTATTTTATTTGGGTTCCAAGTTGCCTATAGAGGCAAACCCCTATAGTTAATTACAACCCGTTCTAGTCTTCAAGAATTCAAGGTTCAGGTTTTCAAGGTAGGATGAGGAAAATCAAGTGGGAATGACTCAATGCGGAATACTTATTTTCAGGAGTCCAAAGGAAGGAGAATGTAGATGATGTCACTGATCTGAGGTAAATCTCGATGACTTCCCAGACTATCTTACGGTGTGGCTATATTTTTTTGGAGACGATGTTAATTAATTGTTTGATCCTGTCAGTTTTATTATATGAGACTTACGAATGCATAATACTCGATTATGCAAATAACCCACAGATATATGAGGGTTTACGTCGTACCGTACGACAACCTCAGAACCTAAGTCGAGTTAGGACTTACGCTGCACAACATGGCTGTACAGAGGCCTAAAAAGAGAGTGTGAGGATTTACGTCACGCTAGGCGAGCTACCTCGAAGCCCTATGGGTTGTCATTATACTTGGTAGGGATAATGCTGAAGAAGATCCTCT
>NW_018164677.1:851309-852201 GCF_001263595.1 Phalaenopsis equestris
CGTGACGTATCTGCTGCTGTTATTCCTGTTGCATGTTTAACTCACAAAGCACAATATAATTTGCAGGGATTTAAATAAACTTGCAAGTAAACTAAACAAGACAAGAAAACTCAGCACGAAAGTCAGAAAAGCGAGTCGTATAAATCACAGGCAAACGTAACACTTTGCCACATATGAAAGATCAGGACTGGGTATAAGGCCTTGGTGAAAGTGGGGGCTCAGAGCTGGGCTGTGTGCTTCCCGATCTTGAACAAGAGTTACTGATCCGACAATCTACAGAAAACAATCCTTAACCTCAATCCAAGTAACTAGGTATACTTGAAAGGTAAACTGCAGTAAAGTAAAATGCCATAGATAAACTATAACAGCGTACCTGGGCATCTGCTACTGTTGTGTTATTAATGTTGCGAGCATAACATGATTTGCAGGAGATTTAAATAAACTTGCAAGAAACCTAAACAAGACGAGAAAACTCAACACAAAGTCAGAAAAACGAGTCGTATAAATCACAAGCAAACGAAACACTTAGCCACATATGAAAGATCAGGACTGGGTATAAGACCTTGGTGAAAGTGGGGGCTCAGAGCTGGGCTGTGTGCTTCCCGATCTTGAACAAGAGTTGTCAACTCGACACTCTATAGGAGGTAGTTCTTAACCTCAATCCAAGTGACTAGACGTAGACCTTTATAAATTTTTAGAGAAAGATTTTCATGCAAAAATTATTATTTAAGTCCTTTTTATGCAGAGTTATTTTTATCATGCAAAAGAGATTTTTATTTTTTTTATTTTTTTTGTAAATATTTTTGTAAAGTCGTGCAGTCCACAGACTAGTCACTCTAATCGTGCTAGAACTACTGACAACCTACGAGTGTCGAGGCAACGATCCCACCAA
>NW_018164677.1:852633-897334 GCF_001263595.1 Phalaenopsis equestris
GAAGTCTGTGCTGAGAATTAGGTGGAGGTACTCTCACCTATGATGTGCTCCTAAAATCTAGGGAGCCTATGCTGAGGATTAGGTGGATGAACTCTCACATAGGGTGTGCTCCTAAAATCTAGGGAGCCTATGTTGAGGATTAGGTGGATGGGCTCTCACCTAGGGTGTGCTCCTAAAATCTAGGGAGCCTATGCTGAGAATTAGGTGGATGGGCTATCACCTAGGGTGTGCTTCTAAAGTGTAGGAAGCCTCTTCTAAAGTGTAGGAAGCCTAAACCGAGGACTAGGTGGATGAGCTCTCACCTAGGGTGTGCACTTAAAGTTTTAGGAAACCTACACTTTAACTTATGCTTAAGGTGATTTGAGGTTTTCTATATATTCCAATTAATTAAATCAGAAATTCTCATTTTTTGACTTGACCATTAAGCAAGAAAGAGAACTCAAAACAAAATGACGGGAGAGGAAAAGAGATCAACCCGCTTCCAAAACTCAAAGCAAAAAGGGGTGAGGGGCAAAAACACAAAGCAATGTTAGAAATTCCCAAAATAGTATCCAAACTGCTCCGAAATCAGCCCACAAAAGCACCACAAAACTGTGAATAAATTGCCCTAAATCAGTCACCAAAAGCACCCCAAAGCAGTGAATAAAACAATCTCAAAACATCCCAAAACAATGTGCGTTTAAATTGTGATCAAACCTCCCTAAAAATGTTCAAAAAGTTGCAGCGAAACCAGTCTAAACTAGTTCCCAAAACAGTGACAAAACCTTCCTAAAAGTGTACATTTAAAGCTCCAAAAACTGCAACAAAGTTAGCCCAAAACAGTCCCCAAAACATCATTTAATTATCCTCCAAACAACATTAAAATAACAAGTAAATTTCCCCAAAATCGGCATTTAAATGGGGCACAAAGTCCCCTCAAGAATAGTAAATGAATCAACACCCGGGTGACATATAAAGCCTCAAAAACCAGCAATTTATAATATCCAAACGGTGAAAAAGTCGAGGCAAAACAGTAAGAATGACAACTTAGAACGACATCCCGATTTTTTTTAAAAACAACGATAAAATCGAGAAATCGGCCAAGAAGAATCGAATAAAGATTTGCATGCAAACCCCACAATTCCTATGCGTTAACATATCTCCAAACTAGACTTTAATTCTTACATTTATACCACCCAAATCTTTCGTGTCATGTCAAAACAACATCGATACGGCTTCTAGCGCGTGTGCGCAAAGATGTGTATGTAGAGGGATCAAAACTTAAGGTGTTAGAAATGTAAATCCATAATAATTGTGCGGTAGGTATGTAAATGCCCCCAATACTTTAACATATCAATGTGCATAAGACTGGTATCAATAACTAAACTGGAAAATAAAGCCGTAGGTTTCGTATTTGTCAAAATCATTAGGCAAATAGTTGAAAATACCAAAGATTAATAGATTGTAAATAATAAATCAAACGGTTAAGTTGAAATCATTAATCATGATATAATTCAACACTAAATATTTGCCAAAGAGTAGTTCCCCTTTGCACATAATTAATTCATGAATTGGCAAAATTTATCATCCATAATAAATCTAAGCAAGATAATCTAAAAATAATACCAAAATCATCCATAAAACTGCAGTTTAGGTGTTAGGCAAGTGAATACACTGGATTGAGTGGTAAGTATGTAACTCTTGTTATGTCGTGTACGCTGCAAAGAATAAAGAGGAAGGGGAAGAGGTATACCTGGCCGAAGCCCGCTGGAGAAGAAGAGGAGGAAGGAGGAGCTGGTGAGGGTTGTATCAAGCAGCGAGAGCAGCAGTTTTGGCTTCTATGGAGTCGTGAAGGGCTATTGCTGCGTGAACAGGAAGACGGGATCGAGTGGTCAAGGAGGCAGGCCGAACGACTTCCGTCGGATGAGGAAGAGACGAAGCGGCTGTTCGACGGGGAGGGAAGTGAGCTTCCTGTCGAGCGGAATCGAGCCGAGCAGGAGCTTCGCTTTGGAGCGTGAGGCGAGCGAGGGCTTCTGGACGAGAGAGGAAGAAGGAGCGGGAGAGTTTCTTCGTCGCAGGGAGGAGGCAAGGTCGAGCGGGAGGAGCAGAGGGCTTTGGTGTGGGGAAGATGCGAGAGGAAGAAGGAAACGGGTAGGGAGCGAGTGCGGGATCGGGAAGGGAGCGAGTGAGGGAGATCGGGATCCAGCAGAGAGCGAGTGGGGATCGAGAAGGGGGCGTGCGGGAGATGATCGAATCGGGAATCTTTCGTCGCAGGGAGGAGGCGATGCGAGGGACTAAGAGGGGCTGAATGCCAGGAAGGAGAGGCGAGCGCGAGCAGAAGAAGAGTTTTCCGATCCGGCCTCCTGTGTCGAGAAGAAGCTATATCAAAAATTTAGAGCGAGCCGTTACCTGAAGGATTGGCGGGGAATTGAATACCTTCCTTTCTGGCAGTCATCTTAGATGGAAAAGCTTAATGGGAGATTAAATGATAAATTTAAAATTTAAAAATTTGAAATTCAAAATCATATAAGCTGAGTCAATTAGCCCGTGTTCAGCCCATATCCAGCCCAAGACAAACTCGAAAGTAGGGGACGATCCGACGAGTGCGGCTCAGCGGCTTCGGTGCGGGAAGAGGAGACGAGGCAGGTGAAGGTCTCGGTGCAGAGGGAGAGCTCGGAATCTCGTTCTGAGGAAGAAGGAGGCCGAATGCTTTCAGTGGGATCTTGTATCCGGGGAATTGCAGAGGAACGTTACAGGATATTGGAGCGCGGAATTAATGAATTTCCAAACGGGGGAGGAGTTTTATTTAGCATATAAGAGCTCCTAATTAAATTTCATTAAAACTGATTTAAATATTTCATTTGAAATTTGAAATTCAAAATTCAAATTACTTAACTCTTGTTCAGGCTCGAGTCCAGCTTGAATCGAATCCGTCGAACCTCGGTTGAGCCCGGGCCCACATACCGCTAATAAAAAAAGTGCATCGATTTCCGTGTCATTTGTGCGCGCGTGTAACCCTAGTAATATGGGTGTCTTTCCTAGCTAAAGTTGACGTTCCGGACGCGTCGGTGCAGTCTGTTTTGTCATCCGGGGTTGTTCAGACGAGTTCATGCCGGCTAGCGAGTCAATTTAAGCCAAAATTGTGTGGAGTGCGATACGTGCGAGGAATTTCGGCGTTCGCGAGTAATCGAGTCACAAAAGGCTCACCTAAGGTTGTTTGATATCTCAATTTCAGACCCTCTACATGTTGGTCCTTAGCCCTTGTAACTACTCATGCGAGTTCTTCACAAAAATGAGTCAAGAAGTGGTTTGAAGTTCTACGGGAGGTGGGCTCCATTGCTAGTCCGCTAGGATGGTCAACAAGGAACTCCTAAGGCTAGATTTTCGGTTCTGGGAGTAGGAGACTAAGACCTCACTAAAAATGAGGTCAACACTGGTCCAGGCTTGAAGGCGTTCCACCTGCTGTCATACGCCCTTGTCACCTAACCAACTATATCCAAATATTTTTCTTTTTTATGATTTTGACACTTTCTTATCTTTTTTCATAAACCATTGTTTCTATTGCAGGGAATATAATTTTATAACAGATCAGGACTCTTGTTTATTAAATTTTATGAAAAATCCCTTCTAACTCAATTCTTCTGGTATTCTGCAGGGAATATAATTTTTGTTAAAGTACATCACACTTGCGGCTCTATTTTACTAATTTGGTCTCTTTGATAAATCTAGCTGAACAAAAATAATTCATCTATTTGTAACTTATTTAAGCTCAGTTAGGGTTATGAGTTTAGCACACTACTTTTTCTGGATTAGTGGATAAATAATTGCAATTTTTGTTTTCTTACCAAGGAACAAATAGGAAAGAAGTATTTTTTTTTAATTCTGCCACATTTACCAGATTTCAAGCTCAACACCATTACTCTCGTAATGGCTGGCATTCTTGGCTTAGTTGGTGCTTAAATATGTGACTGCCATTTTCATTTTGAGCCAAAATTGCTCCCTTAGTTTTCATGGTATATTGATCCTATGTATTTGATTTCTTTGTCTTTTTGTAGGTAGTTGCTTGCAGTTACATGTGTGTTATCTTTCTTTTTGGACTAATGATGAAATTTTATCGCTTAGAAAAGGAAAAAGCTCATCTATGATTTGAAGTTGGACACTTATTGGATGCTTTTAGCTATTTTATATATGCTTTTTATTTTGTTTTTCTTTTTCTGATATAACTTCTTACTCTAGAATTTGTTAACTTTGCATTTAACTTAAGATGCTGTTGTGGAAAATGCTGCAAGAGAAGTTATCATCTTTCTTGTTTCAACCCACTGTTACATGATGTTCCCCCCGGTGCTTGGCTGTGTTATTTTTGTGTAAAGAAGAAGATGGATTTAGGTGCGTACAGTGTATCAGATGGGATAGAATCTGTATGGGATGTTGACGAAGGTGAGGATTCATTCAACCTATTCAGCTTTTCCAGATTTGTTGAGCATCACTTTGCTGGGCCTTAAATTCTAAGATTGTCATTGGGCCGTATGGTGCTAGGAATGCAGAATGGAAAGCAGTATTTTGTCAAGTACAAAGGCCTTGCCCATGTTCATAATCGTTGGGTCCCGGAAAGCGAGCTGCTACATGACGCCCCTTCACTTTTAGCCATTTTTGGAAAGAATGGTCTGAAAGAGGTTAGTTCTTTCTCTCTCCATCCATCCTGCATTCTTACTCATGACCTTGCATTGAAACTGTAGTGATCTATTATATAGGCTTGTGAAGTAAGGAGACTTAAATTTATCATATATAATATATTAAAGGGCTGTTTGTGAAGTAAGGAGACTTAAATTTATCATATATAATATATTAAAGGGCTGTTTGGTTTGCAGAATACTATGATTACAATTTATTTGAAATTCTTTCGAGTTGTTTTGCTCAATGTAAAATAAACATAGGACTTTTATATTTTTTTGTTTAGTGTGAAGTAGATTGAAAAAAATATATTTCAAAATGTATTTTTTTCGCGCCAGCTGTGGGGGAGGGGGCAACAGGCGGTTGGTAGTGGCGGGCTAGTAGGTGGCTCGGTGGACAACCAACAACGGTGGGGGAGACGTGTGGCTAGCGGTTGCGGACGATGGGAGCGACGTGCGGCTAGCATCGGCGACGACAGGAAATTGCTGCGTATCCGGGTGGTGGGCAGCTTCGTCGGTCGTGGCAAACCACCTCGGTTGGTGGGGGCAGACGGTAAGAGATGGCGGCATTTTACATGAACAATGTATTTTGAAATTTGGCTAAATTAATCGAATTCTAAATTCAACTAAAATGAACTACGGTGTGAACTTCAAATTCCTTCATACTTTACATTTTATTTATAATTTTTGATGCCAAACTTATAATTTTCTCAAATTCCTGCAAAATAATTGCAGTACACCATAAATTCACTCAACCGAAAAGCCCCTAATTAGTTTGCATATTCATTAACCAGGGAAATAAATGGAGAAAAGAATGGACTGAGCCTGAGCGTTTGTTACAGAAAAGGTTGGTAGCGCCCCTTGAAGTTGCTGATGAGTTAACTTCTGTGTCGATTTCTGAGCCTTTGAGTTGTTGTGTTGAGTGGCTTGTGAAATGGAAAGGGCTTGAGTATGACCAAGCTACCTGGGAGCTAGAAAATTCACTACTGTCATATTCATCAGACTCTCCAATGCTCATAAAAGATTATGAATGTCGTCGTGAGCAAGTCAGCAGGTCATATGATCCTTTGAGAGCTGACAAGGTAATCGTATCGACTTGGAATGCCCAAGCTTTTATAAGTTCTCTCCTTGAGAAGTCTTTCCAAGTACTTGTTTTATATGTACGTGCTTATTGCACAATTTCTCTTTTGCATTTGTAGTTTTTTTGTTTTCTGAGACAGTATCTTTAAGCAATTTTATATGTATTTACTTTTTATATATTTACTTTTATTTTGTTTTCTGTTGTTTTTTCTTTGTATTTACCATTTTTTTATGCCTTTTTTTTTTCCTTCTATTCATTTTCAATTCCGAGCAATTTTAGTGTTCAAGCATACAATTTAGTTTAATTTCCCAGTAATGTTGTGATCTAAACCTCCTTTGCCGCAGAGCTTGAAAGGCTGCCATAAGGGCTATTCATGACTGAGAAAATTTCTTCAGTCACACGCTTAATTTGTGAAGTCAATAGCTATGTGATTGGATGTCTTTTATGTGGACACGAAACCTTGCGAAGCTTCAAGTGCTCTTACACAGAATGGAATTGAGTGTTGAGCTGAATAACATTGATTTATTATGTCTTTGTTTGTGTCATTATATGATGTTTTATTTTTCACACATTTCTCTCTCTCTCTCTCTCTCTCTCTCTATATATATATATATATATATATATATATATATTTGTGTGTGTGTGTGTGCATTGGCAGTTTTAGATCATTGTAATATGCCATCGAAGAAGATATATTGACTATCACTGAATTATGTCATGCTTGCTTGAAGCACCCTGTAATCCTAACACAAAGTTCATGGTAATGTCTTGTCAAAGAGTGTTGTGGTAAAAGGTGTAGAGCTGGCGTTTTGCTTACTAAATTCTTCTATTTTATAATTGCCTGACAATGCTGAACACATTATTTGTAATGGTAGCTTGTTACAGTTTATAAATACTAAAAAGTTAGTTTTGTCACTATGAGAAACGTGCTATTGTTCTAAATGATTGCATAATCTTTTTGGAACTTTGCATTCTCTCTTTCAAGCATAAAACGATCACCATGTTGCATTTTAAGTTGGCTGCTCTCTCTATCCAATAGGTTTTACATCTCACTTTTTGATCTTCTTATAGTTAAGTTTGACTTAGAAATTGACCCTTTAGGCGAACATTTATTCTACGTTTGTAAAATCTTCTTGAACAATTCTTTCCATCAAGTTGTGTCGATTGAATCATAAGATCTTAATAAGGTTTATTATCATACCCGTTACCTCTTCTAAATTAATGGTTGTAATTTTTTTTTCCTAGATCAAATTGCCGCTTTCATTAGCTAAAAATTTAGAGCTTATAGATTAGCTTTAGCTGAGAATTTTTTTTTTTTGTTTGTTTCGAGAAGGGCAATTAATCATAGGAGTTTGCTCTGACAGAAAATCTCAAGTAAGATCACTAAGTCTTTACAAAATGATGGCGGAGTCTCAGACAATGTTTTATTTTATATCCTTTTTTTTTTGAAAAGTTAACTTGAAACCACTCATAGCAAGGAGCTGGGCTGAAATTTTCAGAGCCCCACAGGGCCTTAAGGTTAGTTCTGCAATTTTGAGAATACATTTCAAGAGTGCTAGTTAAACAAGGATCTTTAGGGATGCGTGTGGCCCTCCAGGAGTGCTCTAGCTACCATTAGTACTAGAAACATCAAATTCTACCTTTTGTTCCATTCAACGCAAATATAAGACAAAGCATGATTCAAATATAGGCTAATAACAAATAATGAACTAATTAATATATTAATTATTAGGAAAATTTTAATGAATCTCTCAGTAATCTAATCTAAGGGAAGTCATGGTGGATTGAATACAAAATATGTGTTTTGATACCACTCTTTTGTACCACTGATTGGGACAATGGGACATGATGGAGGGTTTTAATGTTAACTCATGAGATAACTTTAGGAGTTGGGGTAAAAAAAAATACAGTTTTGTATTCTCAAGAAAATGATTGTTCTTTAAAAACAAGCAATCATATAAGATATATGAGACAAGTTTATTTGAATTCATGAAAATTCTTGTTGTCCAGGGTCAATAGAAACTAAAACCCCGATCGTGGGGAGGTGTTTATAATAATGACGATGTTGAGGGTTTGTGGAGAATCAAACTGGAATTTAGGAAGAGGAAAGGACAAACTAGTAAGACCAAGCACATGGGATGATAGCTTGACAAGGGGGATTGGGAGCAACTTATGATGTTGATATTTGTGATACTAGGTAGTTGAAAGTATGGGTGATTGATGCGGAGCGTTGGCTCCATGGTTACTGGAATTGCACGTTTTTGTGGTATCATGGGAAGCCTCGATCGCGACAAAGGAACAAAGAACAATTTTATCATATAATTTTTTTTATTTTTCCTTCTTTCCTTTTTTTGATTTCTTTCTTATTTATTTATTTCTAATTAGGGTATTTTCTATGAGAAGAATATTTATATGTTTGCTTTTCTGTTTTTAGGAAACTTCAATTTATTTTGAGTATATTATGGAGATTGTAATATCTGAATACTTGCTAAGAGTGCTGTATTATTTTTTCTTTTGCAAGTATTGTGTGTGTATCTTGCTCAGGAACAGATGGTGAACCTCCTCGTTGCCCATATCACGCCGTTTTTTCGTGTGCCTCGCTGTTTTCATTCCGGACAGTCGCAAAACAGCACAAATCTACTGCAGAACAACAATTATTGTTGCTTAGCCCACCTCCAAATGTCGCCGACCTCGCATACTATCTTTCCTTTGTTATTATATAACCACCTCCCTACAAAATCCCCTCTAAACACCTTTTAGGCGCCCTATAACGGCATCATTTGGTATCAAATCACGAGAAACCCTAATTTTTGTAGGGATTTGTTTTTCATTGCTCTTAAACCAAGTTTTCACACAACCTAACCTAAAAACTCCAAAAATAATTTATTTCTATATCACCCACCTTGCCCTAACCCTAATACTAACCCTAACTCTAAATCACAATTTTTTAGCCAAAATTAGAAAAAGTGACGCCATGCCGCCAAGTAGAAACCCTCATTGAGGTGTTCAAGAACTTATTATGGAGGATATGCAATGAATAATATTCCAACTGCAACATGGCTCGCCTCCTTTTAGGGGAGACAACCAGGTGAGGTCACCCATAGCCATAACGGTAACTCGTCAGATCAACGGGATGACGTGAATCCCTTCCATCAGGAAGTTTCTAGTGATGAAGAACCTATACTCCTACGATTTCACATAAAAGATCAAAGAAATCAATATCTTGGAGTAAAAGTAAATTTATCGTATTTTGATTGTAGCATGGATCCAAATGAATTCATTGAGCGACTCGAAATAGTGGAACAAATGATTGAGTATAAAGACATTTCCCTTGACAAAGAGTTAAATTGATAGCCCTCCAAGCTTAAGAAAAATTCTTCCTTATAGGTGGGAGAACTTGAAGCATCTTCGCTAACATGAGGGGAAAAGCAAAATCAGTATACGAGCTTCAGTTTTCATGCCTGGACCGAACTGGTCTAGGTTTTGTTGTAGTTGTGGAGTCGGACGGTTCTTTTGGGCCTCTCCTCGCTATCCAATTATTATGTATTTATGTTTCTAATGTTTTAAGGTTTGTTTTCCATGTGTTTTGTATCGGGATAGCTGCCGGTTTCTCTTCTTCCCTTAAAGGGCTGTATCATAAGGTTTCAGTTGGTACTTCGGCTGTATCTTGATCTCTAGGCGGTGTTTATCCTTCCCCTAACTTTCTGCAACCTTCCCACATCGATCCACTTCGCCCCTTTCCCACTGTCGTCTTTTGAACAACTTTTGCTGTTGTTTTCTGCAGTTCCACCATTTCCAGTCACCTCCTTCTCTTTCTAGGCTTGTTGCCACCCACCACAGCTGTCCTCCACCATTCCTCAACTTTCTCACATCACTTTCCGCTTGCTTCCTTTGCTGCAGCCACCCGAAACTGTTGGAAATCCTTTTTTTTTTCCTTCGATATTGAACCTTTCCAGCCACCTTCTCCTCTTCCAGACTTGCCACCGCCCCCGGAAAGTCAGCCCACTAGTGCCTTCCCTCATTCCAGCCTCTCATGCCAGCTGATTCTTGCTGGTTTCTGTCGGCTACAACAATTCTCTGGTTGCTGCCGCCCAGGACAACAGGCCGACTGATACCAGAGTTAACCCAAATCACAATAGGAAGCATAAATGTTATTATTAAAAACAAATAGACAATGACAATCAAACATACTTGAAAGAGAAATTACAACAAAACAAGACAAGCTCACACTAGGGCTCGATCTGGTGGTGGTGGGGGTCGGTTAGGTCGACGGGGAGTGGTGTTAGAAGGTTGAAATGGACTTTGGGTTGTTGGGACAACAAAGGGAGCGGTTGGACAGTGGGTAAACAATAGGGGAAGTGTTGTTTTGGGTTGTGGCAGTGATGTAGGATGGCTAGACAATGGTAAAATAACAAGACTATGGATTTTTGGGCGAGTGGCAGCAAAGGGGGAGGGCTGGAATTGTGATGACAGTGAAGGGGGAGGTGAAGGCGTTTTCGGCGGTGGGAACTGTGGAAAACAAAAACCAAACTATATTTCTACTACTCGCTATGTGATCCATCTCACATTATATTATGAAGAGCTAAAAGCTTCGACAGATGAGATTGAATCTCCCCCAACACCGGGAGACAGATGTGAGCCGTCACTCAAAGGATGCGGGATTGTGTTCCGCACAGTGACGTGGTAAATACCAGG
This sequence comes from Phalaenopsis equestris, assembly GCF_001263595.1. NCBI lineage: Eukaryota > Viridiplantae > Streptophyta > Magnoliopsida > Asparagales > Orchidaceae > Phalaenopsis > Phalaenopsis equestris. Next base: position 863,059 of record NW_018164677.1, read on the forward strand.
TTTGGGACAGCTTGGTCCAAACACATGAAATGTCGATAAGTCCTTCCAAGCAGAGACTCCCCACCTATTTGGATTGAGGTCCACTCCTATTTATCCCTGGTCTACATATGTTGTTGTGGTGTTCTTAGGTTAGTTTTGGCGTATTTTTTCTTTTGGGATAGCTTTCAACATCCTTTTTCTCCCTTCCAAAACTGTATCCATTAGTGGGTGCTGCTCTGGCTGTAGCTCGTCTAAGGGGGTGATCTTCTTCCAAGGGATTGAATGGTGCTCCGACTGTAGCTCATTCCAATGGGGAACTTTTCCATATTTTGCATTCTTCCCTTCCTTGTTGATGTCGTTCCTAGCCTTCCGCTTAACTGCGATCGTTGAACCTATCCTCCACCTTCGCTATCGCAACCTCGCCTATCCTTTTTGCTGCTGTTTACCACTGTCCAGCTGCCCTCCATTGTTGAGCTACCTCCGATCAGCCTTTCGGTTGCTGTTTTTTTATAGTTCCCACCACCAATAATACATTCCCCTCCCTTTTATTCTCTGTCATCGCTATTCGAGTCCTCCCACCTTTTGCTGCCTCCACCTAGAAATCCCTCTTGCTGTTTTACCGTTGTCCGACCATTATACATTGTTGTCGAAGCCGAGAACAACACTTCCCCTGCTGTTTACCCTCTGTCCAACCCATCATTTTACTTTTCCAGCAACCCGCAACCCATTTCAGCGACATGCCATCATTGCTCGACCACCTAGCCGACCCCCACCAACCCCGAATTGATCCCTAGTGTAAGTTTGTCTTTTTTGTCGTAATTTCTCTTCGAAGTGTGTTTGTTTGTAATCATCTATTTGTTTCTAACAATAATATTTGTTTTTCCTATTGTGATTTCATTTAACACTGGTATCATTTGGTTTTAGAGCTAGCCTAAACCTTGTTCTATCCTAACATTTTTAGCATTCACCCTAGCTAAACCAATCTCCACCCCCTCTCCCGCCCTCTTGGAAAAAAATTTCCCCTTTTCCACTCAACCAACCTTGAGCCCAACATCATCCTTACCTACACCCTAAACCCTAACTATGCCACTATCGAGACAAGTGTCCGACGACAATCAAGACTGTCATGAAAGACTAAACCCTAACTATGCCACTATCGAGACAAGTGTCAGACGACAATCAAGACTTTGTCATGAAAGAGATACAACGACAACTCTGTCGAGAGATACAACGACTTGATAAAATTTAGAAATGGAGACCATTCCGAGGGGTCGCCCAAGCTCCATTCTATTACTCTGTCGGAGGATATAGAGATGAAGTGTCTGTTAGAAGATGCATAGGTGAAGTGTCTGTCAGAGATTTAAAAAATGAAGAGCCTCTAACCCGAAGAATTGTCCTAAATATTTGAGAATCGGGATTTTGAGATAACATTGGATTTGTCACATTTTCACAACCACTTAGATAATAACCAGTTTATCAACTGACTTCAAACTGTTAAATTTTTCTTTAAGTATCACGACATCCAACCAGACAAAAGGGTGAAACTAGCCATAAGCAAGTTAAAGAGTGCATTGTTTTAGTGGAAAAATTTGAAGCACCTAAGCCAACATGAGGGAAAAGATAAGATCATTATTTGGACTCAGATGAAACGAATGATACAACACCAGTACTTACCAGTCATTGCAGATAGGATGTTCAGACTATAGATGCAAAATTGGAGAGAAAACATTAAGATAAGATCATTATTTGGACTCAGATGAAACGAAAGATACAACACCAGTACTTACCAGTCATTGCAAAATTGGAGATCAGATGACCACCATATCTTATAGGCAGAGTCAACTCAGAATCTTACAACAATAGTACACCTCGGGGAATATCTAAGCTGACGCCGCTTGAAAAGGCACTAGATCAGAGTAGAGAATACGTGGAACCAATCCACCTTACCAAATCTATCATAGCCGAGAAGTATTTCAAGTGTGAAGGATTTGGGCATACCAATCAGATCACACAACTAGAAGAATGATCTCTCTCACGGTTCTTGGAGCTGTTGAAAAAAGAAACAGTGATCTTGAAGAAGGTGAAAATTTTAGTGATGATTGTCAACTTTAAGCCGACGTGGAAGAGATGTAGTAAGTCCAGCTGAACCCAGGAGAGAGTCCAAATGAATTGAAATTAGCTGTTTTAGAAGTTAGTGAATCTGAGTAATAGAAGTTCATGCAAAGTATGAGATTGTGGTTCCTCGAGCGACTATTTTGCACGCGTTGAGAGGTGCATCGATAAGACTGACATTGGAGGTCTAAAAGGGCAATGAGTTTGAGGAGTCGATACTAGACATAGAGTCGTAAATAGGAGGATGCTAGAATTTCCATATACATATCCTACCACTTGAGTTACCCCTATTGAGGGAGGTCCGACACATTAGATATGAGAAGATTTTGGGACACTTCTGAAAGACTATAGGGAGTCATTTGAGTATTAAATTCAATTAAACATTGTTTTTATCAACAGATGATTAAACAGGGTGGAGGAACCACAACGTTGTAAATCATCTCCATATTTTTAGGGGAAAGAACATCCCACTGTGGGATCTAGGTTCTTTCAGGGAAGAAGAAAAAAAGGCATCTCCTGAGGGGTTAGTTTGAGTTGCTCAGCCTGTCATAAATTTCATCCCAGAGCTGAATCTACCTTTCGTATTTGTTTATCAAATACACTTGGATGAGTACGAGTGGAAGAAACTAATTACATATTTGAGGAATCAAGGCTTAGTTGGTGAGGATACTCATCCACATGCAGCTTCAGCTTAATTTTTGCCAAAAGGGATGGCTACTTATTCTACTAGGATGTGCTTTGGAATGATAACACCTATAGGATTGACTTACTGGGAGAGTGCTACATCTCTACAACCAGCAATGTGGCCGAATTGACAGTATACTACAAGGAGTTGGAAGCGTCGATGGATGAGGTAGAAGCTCACCTGTGCCCGAGATATTGTCGCAATGTATCACTCAAAGGACGCAGGGTCGCGTCCCGCAAAATGTTTTAGCTAATGCTATGTTTAGACCCGCTCGACCCAAACAAAGAAAGGGCCAGACGATCCTTTCAAGGAAAGTCTTCCTAAATAGAGTGGGTCCACTCATATTTACCCTAGATCTATATTGGCGGTTGTTTTGGTGTTTTAGATCAGTTTTGGGCCTTTTGCGTATGTTTTCTGTTAGAATAAATATCCAACCCTTTTTGACAAAACTTGAGTTGGAGCTGCATATGGATGGGTAATCTCATGAACCAAGCCTTGAGTCATTAAATATGTTATTAATTTCTTTCACTCATACTCGTTTTAGTGTATTGATAAACAAATATGTAAAAATGATTTAACTCTGGGACGAAATCTATGACATATTGAGAAATTCTAACTAGCAACCTTTTAGAAGAGACATCTTTTTCTTCTCTGAAAGGATCTAGATTCCTCTGCAGAATGTTCTTTCCCTCAAGAACCCTGAGCTGATTTTCAATGATGTAGTTCTTCAAACTTGTCAGCTCGTTTATTGATGGGGACACTGATAAACTGAATTTGATACCCAAATGACTCCCTATGGTTTTCAAAAGTAGCTCAAAATCTTCTCATCTCTGATGCGTGGGACGTCCCTTAGTGTGGGCTTTTCAGGAGATAGGCTATGTATCTAAAAGTTCTGAAATCCTCTTATCTGAGACTGTATATAGCATCAATTTTTCAAACTCATGACCATTTTAGTGCTCCAATGCCAATCGTGCTGATGCTTCTCAACATCTGCAAAAATGGTCGATCGAGGCACCACTATGTTATACTCAACACGAAAGCTATTACCTCAGATTTACTAACTTCTAAAACAGCTACTGCTAACTTAGCTGTAGTCTTTCTCTTGATTTCAACTGGACTTGCTGGCATCTTTTCCTTGTCGGCTGGAAGTTGAACTTCCTCTTTGAAATCTTTAACTTCTTCTGGATCACTATTTATTTTCTTAACTGCTCCTTGATCAATGACTGAGATCATTTTTATGATTGTGCAATTTGATTTGCTATGCTCAGATCCATGACACTTGAAACACTTCCTAGCTGAGACAGATTCAACATGGCGGATTTGTTCCTTCTGTTCTCCACTATGACTAAATGCTTTCTCAGGTGGGGTCGGCTTGGATGTGCCCCTGAGTGTACTCTTGCTGTAATATCCTTGGGTTGAACTTTACTTGTATGATGTGGTGTTCATCCGATAATGTTGTTTCTCCAGTTTTAAAGTTATGGTCTTCACATCCTGTCCATAATGAGCTGGTAGGTGCTGGCCCTACATCTCGTGTTCCATATGAGACCAAATAGTGATCTTATCTTTTCCCTCATGTTAGCGTAGGTGTTTCAAATTTTACCTTGAAAATAATTTACTCTTCTTTAACTTGCTGGTGCCGAGTTGTACCATTCCGTCTGGTGGGATGTCCTAGTACTTAAAGAAAAGTTTCACGGCCTGAAGCCACTTGTTGAACTTGTCCGGATTCAAGTGACCATCAAAATGTAGCTAATCCATTGTTACCTCAAAATCCCGGCTTAGATATTTTGTGACAATTTTCTGTGGTAAGGGATCTTCATTTCTGAAATCTTTAATAGACACTTTTTCTCTATGTAATCTAACAAGCGTTTCATCTCTATATCATCTGATTGTCACTTAATCATTGTAATTGAATGGAGTTCCGATGACCTCTTTGAATGGTTTCTTTTTTCTCAATTTTATGGAGTTGTTGTAGCCACTTTTCCTCTATATACTCTAACAAGCGTTTCATCTCTGTATCCTTTTACAGTCACTTAATCATTGTAATTGCATGGAGTTTCGATGACCTCTTCGATGGTCTCTTTATTCTCAATTTTATTGAGTCGTTGTAGCATTTGACGGAGATGTCGCTGTATCTCTTCCATGATAAACTCCTGATTGGCCTCCAACCCTTGTCTCAACGGTGGCGTGGTAGGGGTTGTGGTGTAGGTAGGCGTGATGTGTGGTGTAAGGATAATTTGAGTGGCAAAAGATGAGAAAAATTTTTCTGGAAGGGGGAGTGGAGGTAGGTTTTGGCATGACAGATGCTAGAAATCCTAGGATAGGACTGGGGTTAGTTTAGCTTTGATACGAATAATACCGGAGTTAACTCAAACCAAAATAGGAGAAATAAATATTATTACTAAAAGTAAATAAACAGTTACAACCAAACACACATGAATAACTCATACCAGGGCTCGATCCGAGGGTGGTGGAGGTTGGCTAGGCGGTTAGGGAGTGGTGGTAGGAGGCTGAAATAGGTTGTGGGTTGTTGGGATAATAAAAGGAGGGGCTTGACGACATGTAAACAGCGGGGGAAATGTTGTTCTGGGCTGCGACAATGATGTTTGGTAAAATTGCAAGGCGGGGAATTTCTGAGTGGCGAGGGTAAAATGTGGAGGGCTGGTACTGTGATGACTAGTGCCATAAAAAAGTCATCGTTCATGAGCAATTCATGTTTGACTCTTGTTTGATTCGTTTGTTAAGCAAGTGAGTCGAACACAAAAATTTTTTTTGAGCTTGATTTATGAATAAGTCAAACACGAACCAAAGTTTATTCGTTCGTATTCAACTCATATTGGCTCAAAATGGTTAAATAATCAGCCAATAATATTTATTTATATACTTTTTATATAAATTTTTTATATGCATCTAAACATGTTAAATTTGATTATTTTTAAAAAATTATTTGGTCGACATAATTATATAAAAAAAATAAGTTTAGGTGTTTGATATGTAAATACATAAAATACGAGTGGTATGTATGTAAATGTTTTGTTTTTGCTGTCCCAACTCTCAGCAAGATAGCATCAAGGTTCACTTTGCGGGAAGGAGGGGAACGACGGGGGGACCACACGCTCAGGGACCATTCTCTAGTCCCATATAGGTAAAGAGAGGAATTTGGAGTTGTGAGAAAAGCTTTAAAACAAGAAACTATAGAATTCAACACAAAAAATTCTTAACGATTTAGATGTGGAAATTCTCTGTTGCTAAGTGAAAATAATTAATATTTTTAAATTAATAAAAAAATTTATTTTGTTAATTTTTTAATATCATTAGGTGAGTGAGTTAAAATCGAGCTTAATTCGGACAAACGAGCTTAATTCAAATAAAATAGTTCGGATCGAGTCGAACACAATCATGAGTTATTTCGAATATGTGCCGAACATGAATGAAAAAAATTTTAAACGAACCGAACTTGAACAAGCTCTGTGCTTGCTCAAGTTCGGCACATTTACACTCCAATGATGACATCGAAGAGGAGGGAGGTGAAGGCATTGTCGGCGGTCAGAACTGTAGAAGACAATCGAAAGGTTGTTTGGGGGAAGCTGCATCAAGACAATGGTAAACAACATGAAAGATGGGCAGTACTACAACAACAAAGACGGAAGGCAAGAACAATGATGGCAACGAAGCAGATGGCAGAGAACAACAGTAGCAATGAAGGGAGGAATGCGTAAGATGTAAAATTCGAAGATAAATAACCCTGCAGATACAAGCTACAATCGAAGCACCATTTGTTCCCATGGAAGGAGATCACCATCTCAAATGAGCTATAGTTGGAGCATCACCTGTCTGAGGATGCTACCTTAGAAGAAAGAAAGAGGACACCGATGGCTGTCTCGATAGAGAACATATGCCAAAATTGACCTAAAACTTGACAACTTATATAAGCCTAGTGTAAATAGGAGTGGACCCCATTCAAAATAGAAGGGGAGTCTTTGCGTGGAAGGACTGGTCAATCCTTCCTCTGTTTAGACAGAGCGGTGCCAAGTGCGGAATTTGCTGCGCCATTGTGCGGGACGCGATCCAACATCCTTTGAGTGACGCCTGCGTCATTGAAGTTGCATTGCCACCGTTTCTCGACAAACCTATACCTTCCCAACCCTGCGTCCACCTTTCCAAGCCCATAATGACCACCACCATCACTCGAGATCCACCATAGCAGCATGCCATGTCAATTTGTTGTTTTCTATTTTTCGGGTGTCGTGTTTGTTGCTATTTTTATTTCTATTTGTGTGCTTTTAATTTCCTATTTGAATTGAGCAATAATATTGGATCTTCCTATTGCTACTTGGGTTAACTCTGGTTTCATTTGGTATTAGATCTAGCGTAACCCTTGTCATATCCTAGCCCAGTCTTATCTCCTGAGATTTTTCTTTCCCATCTTACATCACCCCTACACACCTTTTACATATCCACACCCAAAATTAAAGCATACCGCCAAGGAGGCAATTGCGAGAACCTGATCAGAAGTTTACCATGGAAAGGATACAACAACAACTCCATTGAGTGCCACAGAGGCTCGATGACATTGAGGAAAGGAGCCAGGGAGGTCACCTATGAGCTTGGTAGCGAGATTTGAGGAGGAGAGGGGATGGAAAGCCTGAATTCCTTCCGTAGAAATGATTCCAGTGGAAAAGAAGACATGCCATAACGCCTTGGATTACGGTATCAGAGGGAGTTGAGAGATGAGGTGCCTTTTTGAGATTTCAGATATAAAAAACCTCTACTTTGAATATTTGATCTGAAGTATCTTAGAAGCCAAGATTTTGAAGTAAAGATGTATTTGCCATCTTTTGACGACCACTGGATTTGGACGAGTACATCGAATGACTCTAGATTGTTGAACTTTTCTGTGAGTACTAGAATGTCCACCAGACATAATGTTGAAATTAATCGCCAACAAATTAAATATGAGCGCATTATTTTGGTTAAAAAAATTGAAACACCCATTCCAGCGTGAGGGAAATTACAAGATTACTACCTTGTCCAAATTTAAACGGGAGCTGCATTGTTTGTACAGATAGAAAGCTATGATTTGAATTGCACCTCTTTTGCTGACTAAACCACCGCTCTAGTTTATTACATGCAGGTTGTGTAGATCTCAGCTTCAAAAATGGATAGACAAACATTATTGGATGACCAGCCCACCTAACAGGCAAAGTCCAACCTTAGGATAGAGCGACAAGAATACACTTGGTGGAGCTTCCAAGCCGAGACTCTCGCTCAAAGTAGAGAATATGTGGAATTAATTCACATTTCTGAAATCCGTCCTAGGCAGGAGGCGTTTTAAGTGCCACAGATTTGGGCATATCGAATCAAATTGCACGACCAGGAGAATTATCTTTTTCATTTATTAGGGAGCTACTGAAAAAATATACAGTGACACCGGAAAGGATGACGACGTCTTGGATGAGCCTCAACATCGAGCCAACGAGAAAGAAATGCTTGTGATTCAAGAGGCGCCGTAGAGAGAGACTCCAACTGGATTAGTCGTGCTGTTCTATAAGATGGTGAGTCTCAAGGAATGGGCTTTCATGCAGAGTATGAGATTGTGGTGCCTCAAGTTACCTTTTTGCAGACATTGAGAGAACCATCAACAGGACTGATATTGAATGCCGAAAAGGCCCATGAGTTTGAAGAGCCGATATTAAACACAGAACAACCTCAAATAAGAGATTGTGAGGATTCTCAGATACATAGCTTACCTCATGAGTTGCCCCTACTAAGGGAGGTTCAACATATGAGAGATGAGGAGCTTTTAAGCTACTTCTGGAAGACCATGTGGAGTCATTTGAGTATTAAATTTAGTTTAGCATTGTACTCACTACCAGATGGTCAAACAGGAGGGATACGCATAGCATTGAAAAGCGCCTTAAAAGCTTTGAAGGAAAGAATATTCTTCAATGAGATTCTGATCGTACTAAAAAAGAAATTGTGGTTTTTCATAAGTGGTTGCTCATGAGAGCGCCTCAGTTTGCTACATATTTCATCCCAGAGTGGATTCCTTCAAACAAACTTATTTATTAGATACGTCCAGTGGAATTTGAGAAGTGGGAGAAGCAATTTATAGATGTCATCGCTCGAGACCTGATTCATGAGAATTCTCTTTTATCTACAGTTTCGGCTCAAATTGTGTCAAAAGAGAATAAATATTTATTATATCAAGATGTACTTTGGAATGACAATGATTACGAAATTATACATGAAGAGTTTGACATTTATGTTATCTTTAGTTGGTTTGACCTGAAATCATACTACGAGAAGATAGAAGTTTCGACGGATGAGGTCGAAGCTCCCCCAATTATGGGAGAGTGAAGCGGGTGCGTTCTATGCAGAGAAGCCTTCTGCTATCCCGCGTATAGGGAGCAGATGCGAAAACCTCCCACGACCATGCATGCTTAAGTTTTTCGCACCTAAACTGAATTGATTTAGGTTTTGTCGATATTATGGAGTCGGCTGATCCTCCCAGGCCACTCCTTGCTATCCTATTATTATATATTTGTGTTTCTGATGTTTATTAGTTTTTCGTGTGTTTTGTATCTAGATAGTCGCCGAAGTTTCTTCTTTCCTTCGAGGGTCATCTCCTAGGATTTTAGGTAGTGCTTTGGCTATATCTAGGCCTCTAAATGGTGTTCATCCTTCCACCAACCTTCCGCACCTTTCCCACATCGATTCTCGTCGCTCATTCCCTGCAACCTCCACCATCGGAACTTCTATTTTTACTATTGTTTCCTCCAGTTCGACATTTCCAGCCACCTCCTTCCCTTTCTAGGCTTGCTGCCGCCCACCATAGCTGACAATTAGGATTCCCTAACCTTCCCGCATTGCTTCCCGCTTACATTCTTCGTCGTCGCCGCCGCCGTCCGAAACCGTTGTAAATCCAAGTGTTTTTGCAGTATTGAACCTTCTCAGCCACCGTTTCCTCTTCCAGACGTGCCACCGCCCCCGACAAGTAACTCTACTGCTGTCTTCTCTCATTCCAGCTCCTTAGGCCAGTCGATTCTTGCTACTTTCTGTCTGTTACAACATCTCCCTTCTTTTCGCTGTCTAGGACAGCAAGCTGACACTGCCTTGCCACTGTTTCCCCACAGCTTTGCACCTTCCCAATCTTGTCTCCACTTTTCCAAGCCTCTAAAGGCCACCATTACCACTTAATATCCACCCTAGCAGTGTTTCGTGCGTCTTGTTGTTGTTATTTTCTATTTTTTGTGTGTTGTGTTGTATTTATTGCTATTTCTATTTCCGTTTGTGTACTTATGATTCCCTATTTGAATTCAACAATAATATTTGATTTTCCTATTATTGATTGTGTTAACTCTGATATTAAGTACACAACTGAGTTTGTTCAACTCGTCTGAAATGTGAGTTGGCACAACCAAATGAGCATAAGTGGTGAGATATTTTGAAAAACTAAAGCCAGCCGTCAACAATCTGGTGTAGCTGCAACTATATTTGTCCTTACTCGATTTACAGACCCTTTTGAAGGTGGAGAAACAATATCACCGGGTGATCGCTACACCTAACATGCATATTTCATCCCCAGGACCAGACAATAAGAGTACACTTAGTGGAAAATCCCAACCAATCCTGCTCGAGAAAAAAAATTGTTTAGAGTGGAGAAAAAGTAGAGCTAGCTAGCACTCCCAAGTTTGTCCTAGCCAAGAAGTGTTTCAAGTGACATATTTTTGGTCACATTGTATCTGATTGCCCAAACTTGAGATAGGTCACTTTCTTTGAGTAGGGAGCAGTTAAAAGAATGAACAATGACATGAGAGAAAAATGATATTATAGATGAGTACAACTTTCAGCCGACGAGGGAGAGATATTAGTGATTTGATGGCTCCTTCAGATTGAGCCTGTGAGAGAAACACCCCCATGATTAGCATTGGTTGTTCTAGATGACAGTGAGTCCAAGGAGCTGATGCCATACATATGACAACCCCAACTAAGTGGATTTTAGGATTATCTAACCTACAACTTGCCTCCTAGGTTGCCACTTTAGATAGAAATGAGAAAATTTTAATGATTTTTGGAAGACTCTTTGGATTAAACCAAATACTAAATTGCAGTCCAATTCAAACTATTTCATCCCAAGCAAATGGCCAAATAGAAGTCGTGAGATACTATTTTGGAAATCTTAGTAGGTAGTTTTTGGATAAGAACATCCGACGGTGGGATCAAGTTCCTTCCAAATTATAAGTTTCTCCTAGCCCGGTAGAATGTCATAGAGCATTAGTTTTGCTTTTTGTGAAATCGTGGAATCACATGTTTTCATGGGATTGTGAGAATTCGTGATCTTGGCAGAGGAACAAGCGCTAATTTTTGAATTTTTTTTCTTTTTTTTTCCTTTTCTATTTTTTTTATTTCCTTATTTCTAATTAGTTTATTTTCTATTAATAAACTATTTATATGTTTTTTTCTTTTTTTTAGAGATTTTATTTTATTTTGAGTATTATGGAGATTGTAAACTCTGATTACTTATTTTAGGAGTGTTGTATCCTCTTTCCTTTTGCAAGTGGTGTGTCATTTCTTGCTCATAAAGTTTTGGTAATCCTCCTCGCTACTCGTATCATGTAACGCAAATTAGCTGCATAACAATAAATTCTGTCGCTTAGCCTCTAATACTAAAGTTAACCCAAACCATAATCGAAACAAAAATATTGTTGCTGCTATTCAAATAGGTTACAACGATAAATCTTAAAAACATATAATATACGATAATAACATAAAAAGACACCCTAGGGCGACAGTGAGATGGCCGGTTAACAAGTGTGAGGGGGCTGGGATGGTTAAAGGACAAGTTAAAAGGGTGTTGTTAGGATTGCGGCTAGGACGACAAGAGGAAGAGGGGGTTGCGGTAGCAGCTGTGGAAGGATTGGGGGTGTGGCGATATTGATGGAGGTTATAGGATGGGCTCAAGGTAGTTACATGAGGGTGTTAGGGGTGGTTTACAGTAGCTGCAGGGATGTGGCAAAGGGTTGGTTGCTGTTCAGGATGATTGGATATGTTTGCGACATCCAAGAGAGTTCCGGGGAGGGATTGGCGGCCGGGAAACAAGGGAAGAATTTGCGATAGCAATAAGGGTGGAGAGGCCTGATAGCGGGGATGTAGGGTGAAGAAAGTGCAGGGAAGATGACAACAAAGCGAAAAAGGGGAAGATACACACCACCTCAGGACGAGTTACAGCTGGAGCACCTTCTCGCCTTCAGATACAACCTTAGAAAAGAAATGAAGGCACTGACAACTGTACAAAACAGAGAACTCGGCAAGAAACTAAACCCTAAAACAATAAGCAACGTATTTATAATAAGATAGGTAGAAGGAGGGGGAAAAAGGGCGTGGTTCCCACCCAATAGCTAGCTGATCGCTCCAGCCTCTTTGTCGGACCGGATCCCTTCTGAACTGGCCGGGTCAGCATTTCAGCATAAAAGTCTGCATTGGCCTCGCTCCAAATGCCTTAGACCTCACTTCAATATGATATATAACATTTATGCACTAGTGATAAGCAATTCAATACATGTTAATATTGTGTTGTTAACCCTCTATATCTCTTCTCTTAGAAAGGATGACTAATGACGTGGTCTTGTACTTTATTGAAAAAACAAATCTGTCATTTGATAAAATCTAATGCTTAGAGTTTTTTATAATTAAATTTTTACCGTGCACTTTATTTTGTCAACATTTTCAAACATTTTTAGTTCTTATTATGACATTTGGTTTTCTTATACATTTTATATGCTTTTTCTGCTTCCTTAAATTTTGTAACTTATTGTGTGATTCAATTGTCACTGATTGGTTTATGCAAAATATATTCTATGAACTGAAAAAAAAATTATCTTTTATTTTTAAAAGGGTTTTTTTGAGATGGCAGCAATTTTTTATAAAGGTGCTTGTAAAGCTCTGGTGGGAAATCTACTTTTTTTAAAAGCTGTTCTGGGTATTATAAATACTTTTTTCAAAAAATTTACTCAAAATTCTTATAGCCTTTACATTTTAGCAGCTCTGGTTGTAAAAATAGTTCCTCATCAAAGAATTTTTATAAACCGGCTAGAACATGGTGGCATAATGGAGGTGTGGAGTGGTGGTGGTCTGAAAAGATAGCAGTGAGATAAGCTGCCCAAAACGACCCTATTTTATGATAAGATATCTTCTAATATGTTGTTCTGAATAAATTCATGTAATTAATTTCCTTTAGCCCTTTATTTTTTATTTTTTATTTCGTAACTTTGATATTATAATATTTTTATACTACGCAATTCTGGTGTTTTGTTTGATTAGATTCACTTTAATTGTTCTGTTAGTTGTAGTTACTTGCCCTCTTAGGGCTAGGAGATTTATGTTTTATCTTACAGGCTTTACAGGTAAAAAGAGATCCTTTCTGTAAAATGTCAAAGCTGCCTGATGAGTGTCCTGTTGAACTTGATAATGATCACTTAAGTTCTGTTAACTGCCTTCGAGAGTTTTGGTACAAGTCACTGAATGCTTTGTTCATTGATGGTCAGGTACGGTGTGTTTAATCATCAATTAAAATTTGATATTTCTTTTTCCCCTTCTGAAAGGGACATACCAATGCAGTCTTCTCTCTCTACTGGTATTTTCCTATTTTCAATTTTTTTTCCATCTTTGGACAGAAATCTAGTTAGTTTTTATAAATTTAAAATTCTACATAAAAAGTCCTTTTTTGTAGTTTCTAATTTTAGTATAAGGTTTTATCGTTTTTAATTTTTTTGGTATTTTTATGATCCATATTCCTTGATGGTGCTTAACAACTGTTTATTGAGCGGGGTTTAGAGTCTGCTGGATGATTTGGAGTTGCATTTTCAAAATTGAACCTCACGTAAAAATATTGATTACATCTACGCAGTAAATTTGTAAGTGAATGGAATTGAGCGTAGTAGGAGCTTGTTTAAATTTGAACGACAATTAGAGCTTATGTGATCATAAGCTAGGTTTGTTTCAAAATATGTTAGTTCTCATTTGGTTTGAGCTCGGCTTGAGTTTTGTTCATATTGTGATTGTCATGTTTTAAATGATCAACTTGTTTGAAAAAGTAGCTGAACATTATCTAGCCAATTAATTATTATCGAGCTATTTATTAGCCAGCGAAATTCTTTTTATTGAGCTTCAATTTGTTATCTACATGAATAAATTTTATGAATAAATTTTAATAATAATAAAACCCTTCATTTTTACCGTCGCATTAAATTGAATTATGAATAAATTTTAATAATTCAAATTCAGCTTGATGCCTTACAACTTTGATTTGCTCAACTCAAATGGAGTCACCATGGCATATACCAGTGCCAATGAGCTTTAATAAAAACTGGTAAAATAGAATATGGTGAAAGAGCTAATATGCTCAATCTATAATTTATAAAAGGTTTGTAGGCTAAAATTTAAAATTACTATTTTACCAAACTTTTATAATGAGAACAAGCTGAACTGCTAGCGTAGATGAATGATCATTTTTCTTGTGTTTATGAAGTTAGTCTTCTTTTGAAGATGTGTAAAAGTGGCACTACCTGCACTTTTTTTAATGATCATGCTATCACAGATGAACCCAATATCGTCATCATATGATATTTCCTGTGAACTACGTTTAAATGTCTAAGTGCTCATTTTTGCATGCCCCACCACTTACTCTTGTTCCGAATTGTTTGAACTGTTTTTTTGTGATATATGAATCAGAATTTAGGCTAGAAGATGCGGATGAAGAAAGCTATTTAGGTATTTGAAAGACTTCACGCCATGAAGCTAATTTTTTTTTCCAATGAACCTTTTGGTTCGTTCCTTGTCATTGTTGTGCTATTTCGTCTTTTCATTATGCTAGAGAAATAATGTTTTTCTTTAGAATTATGAAAAGCCAGCTAAATAGTTATTTTCTGGTAATATGCTGTGTATTGTGCTTCCCTTTTTTAAGTTTTTTCTTTATCAAAGTTATATCATTTGGATTTCTCATGTGATTGAGGGAATGCTATTATTTTCTGTTCACTGAGGAATGATGTTTTCGCAGGAGCGTATCTCAAAATCCATCTTATTTGTTCTTTCCTTGCAATCCCATGCATGTCGACCTTCTCTTATCATCACAACATCAGGTTCTCTTCAACTATGGCAAGCCGGTTTTCTCCAGTTGGCTCCATCTGTGAATGTACTTATATACCGCGGTGATAAAGATGTTAGAAGGATGCTTCAGAGTCTCGAATTTTATGACGAATGTGGTCGTCTAATGTTTCAAGTGCTTTTGGCAGATCCTAAGGCGATTACTGAAGTACGATTTTCACTAGTTTTTTTTTGTGCCTATGTTCTTTTATTTTAATGAATAGTATTTTTTTCCACTTGATTTCATGCATGTGTATGCCTTTTTTCTGTGCACATTTGTCCTCTGTTTGTTTGCTTTTATGTAGGATCCATCGGGCTTGCATGTCTAGGTGCATATATACATCTCTGCCTTTTTTTAACTGCGTGGTAGCACTTGCAATTCATCATTTGAATTTATGGGTTTATTGTTTATAAATCTTTTATTTTGTTTAACTTTATTGGATTTTTCTCCTGGCAGTGTTTTTTTTACTCTTGTTGAATATTGTACAGGACTTGGTTAATATTGCTTGTATTGGCTGGGAATCAATAATAGTCGATGAATGCCAGAATTCAACGATTATGAGTTACCTTGAACAGCTAATTACTCTACACACAGATTTTAAATTAGTACTTTTTAATGGTGAACTGAAGGTAATAAATTACTTTTGTTTCTTTTTTGATTGTTGTAATTTACTTATGTTTATTTATTTATTGAACATGTCAGGATAGCCTTTCAGAACACCGTTTACTGCTCTCCTTCCTCGATTCTGAAGGAACGATGGATGATGGTTTGGTTGGTCTGAAGGCCAATAGTAATGATTCTCCTTTCGCACTTACTAAGTTGAAAAAGAAATTGGCACGCCATATTGTTTTTGAGTCTAAAACAGACTCACCGAAGTTCTTAGAGTACTGGGTCCCAGTTCCACTCTCCAGTGTTCAATTGGAGCAATATTGTTCTACACTTGTTTCAAATGCAACTGTTCTTCGGTCAAATTTAAAATCTGATGTTGTCGAAGCTCTTCATTGTATCCTCATTACTGCTAGGAAGGTAGGTCTTTAATTCGCTCTTCTGCTTTGCTTGTGACGACTCACATAGTGTTAGAGTGAGCTCAGACTCAACTCGTGTTTGACTAGTTAAAAAATATCACTGTTCGTGTTCAGCTCGTTTATATTTCAAACACAAAGTGTGTTTGTGTTCAGCTCATTTGCTTAGCGAGCTATCGAGCTCAAAAAGTGTGTTTGTGTTCAGCTCGTTTTCTTAGCGAGCTGAACACGAGCCGTTCACGAACAAAGAGTCATTTTGACAACCCTAATCACGTAGCCATAAGATGTTAATGATTGGGGCAAAATTTAAAACATCATTTGAATTTAATTTAATAATTTTTATTCTATTTTATTCATTAATACTTTTAATTGATTATAAATCTTTGTAGCCTTGTAGTCAATTAAATTTTTAAAAAATACTACTCATCAAAGTTATATATATAATTGATTAGTAGTATTTCGAGCCAAAACGAGTCGAACACGAACGAACAAATATTGGTTCGTTTTGTTCGTGTTCGGCTCGTTAACTTAGCGAACGAGCTGAACAAAAGCTTCTTAACGAGCCGTTCGCGAACAACGGGCCGTTTTGACAGCCCTATTTACATTGTTGATAACAATCATTGTTTCATTACCTAAGATTATCGTGCTTTATACGGGCCATTATAATTTTATTTGTCCTTAAAATTATTAATTGTCGTTTTTCATTTATAACTAGTATGGTATTTTCTTCATTTAGTTTTTTTTGGCCAGTTGGAATAATACGAACTATTATTAATAGTGCTTATGGTCATGTAATTCATATGGCGATGAAGGAAATATTTTATGCTCTTGCTCTATAAAATTTTGGCATTTTGTGGATTCATAAGATTTTTTTTCACCTTCTTTCTTCTAGGATATGTTTTTTCTTCATTCTTCAAGGATTCAACTTCTTTCATTGAAAGATTTAATAACCATGTGTCGTGACATTTCAACATCATAAAGGTTAAGAATCTATATCTTACTTTCCCGGCCTTTTTTACGCCATCTCCTTCTTTGTTTCCATTTTCTCTCACAAATCCCCGATGAGATCTGCCATTTTGATGCCCATGCTACATAAATTTGGTATCAAGTCTTCCTTCCTACATTGATACCAGAGATAACCTAGACCTCAACGAAAAACAAATGTTATTACTCGAAATGAATACGCAGTTACATGATTGTAGCGAAAAAGAGAAGGCAACAACTAGCACACAACGCTAACGACTGACGAGGGTTGAATTCGAGGTGGATAGAAGGCTGTTGTAAGTGGCTT
This sequence comes from Phalaenopsis equestris, assembly GCF_001263595.1. Lineage (NCBI taxonomy): Eukaryota > Viridiplantae > Streptophyta > Magnoliopsida > Asparagales > Orchidaceae > Phalaenopsis > Phalaenopsis equestris. Next base: position 880,290 of record NW_018164677.1, read on the forward strand.
TCGCTGGAAATGTGGAGGTGGTTTGGGTGATCTGGTGATGGAGGGCTGGGAGACAAAGAACAACAGAAATGTGGGGCTGCCGATAAAAGGAATAGCGGGTGGAGGGGTAGCGGCAGGGAGATAGTGGACTAGGATGTTTCAACGGCCAGGAAACAGTAGGTTGGAAGGGTTGTTGATGTTTGGCGGCAAGGAAAGTGATACCGGAGCTAGTTGAAATGTGGTGTAATACAAAAAGTAAACCTTTATTAATATAGAAATAGTGGTACAACACGACTCAACAAAAGTAAAATGCAATAATAGACAATACCCTAGCTAAAGCTATAGGAAGAGATTCGAAGGTTGTAGCGGTGTCGGTGGGGTGAGCAACGTCGACGGGGTGAGCGGCCATTGGGTAGGTAGGTAATTGTGTGGTTGGTTGTAGGTGGACTGGATGACGAGATTGTGGAGGAAGTAGGGAAGACAGTAGAGTGGTGGAGGAATGTGGGAATGGTTGGTGACTAGTGGAGTGGATGAGGAACGTGGGGGTGGTAGGTGGCTAGTGGAGTGGTATGGAGAAAGAATGTGTGAGTAATAGCGAAGGAGATTGAAGTTTACGACACTACTTTGGAGCAGGATATAACCGAAACACCACTCGTTGTAGGTTACAACCCTAACAAGAGGTAAGAGACTCCACGTAGAAGATTAGAAGACAACTTTAGTAGAACTGCCTCCCACACACTCAGGGGACAACTATTTGTAGCCTCTTACTCCTACACAGAAGGAAAGAGTTGGAAAAGTGAAGAATCCAGAGAAAAGAAACACTCAGAAGACGTTGCAGAAAGTTTGCGAGATAGTCATCTGGATCGCGAAGCATCTTTCCCTCTCGCCATTGTGCATGACCGTGAAAGATTGCGGGACTAGTCCTGTGGGATCGCGACTCGCTATCCTTTGCGAAAGATTGCGGCTCTCGCAAAGTTCTGCGGGGTTCTGGCCCCCGCGGGATCTCCTCGCTTTGGGGTGTAAATAGCTCCCGCGTCAGGAAGCAGGTAAAGGGGGTGGCTAGTGGCACTGGACAGTGGAGGGAGGGCTGTTAGGGGATGGTGGCCACCAGAGGGATTGCTGAAATTGTTGCAGAAGGGATGTGTAAGGGTAAATATTCCTGCGGGATCGTGCTAAAGAGGGAGCACCACTAAGCCCTTGGAGAAGATCGCAACCTTGGACGAGTTATATCCGTAACACTTTCTCACCTTCATATACAACCCTAAGAGGGACAAATAGCTGCTGACGACAAGCTAGATAGAAATCTGAAGTTCAAAAAAAAAAAAAAAAATCAAAAGGTAATCTTAAGCAAGCACACAACAGATTTAAATAATAATAAAGTAGGAAGGGGAGGTCGCTTCCGTTTGGGCGATAAGGCAAGCCTCTTTGGGCGGCAAGCAGAATAGGAAAGGGAGGCCCATCTCCTTTGGCCGACAAGGCAAGCTTGGAGCAATCGGTTGGCCCTAGTTTCTCGGATTGAACCAGTATGTTTAGCCCTTCCACAACATTTAGGCCTGTGATATGTAAGCTATGCTTCAGACTCCCGGCATTGGGGGAGCCTTTGCTTCATTCGTTGAAGCATCCGATTCTTCGTCTGCAATCCTAGCGACACCTGGATCCCACTGCCGACTGTATTGCTTCCCAAAGCATATGAGGATTTTTCTCCACTTGCAAGCATACATGTATATCGATCCGCTCTCTTAGGGGTCCACTACCGAATTGAACTGAACTGAGTCTACTTGTCTTGCTTATGCTGCCGAATACTCCCAAAGTAATCCATGACCAGCTCTACCTGATACGAAGTGAGAGTAGTTTGAACCTCCCCGTTAGTGGCCCTGGTGGTAAGGTATCGATCGTGATATCCTAAAATGCTCTATGTTGTGTCTGTCCCATGTCTGAACTTGGTGTCTCAAACCTATCATCATTTGTTTTCATCAAAACTGGTCCCACTGATGTTGTTCTGCTAGCACATGCAATCTTGGGCTCTGTCGAAGGAAAGGATGATGCACTTCCTATCCTTAGTGAAGCAGTAGGTGTTTCTAAATCTGTCGTGTTGAGTTCTATGATTAAACTTCCACTGCCTCCCAAACAACAGATGACAGACATTCATGGGTATCACGTCACACCAAACTTGATCTTGCATTTGACTCCGGATTGAGAACTTGACTAGACACCTCTGGTCAATGCTTGCCTTGTTCTTCTTTAGCCACGTTGGAAAATATGTTTGAGAATGTCTTTAAGTCATGAGGCCCAACTTCTTCACCATATGCGTAGAGGTCATGTTCTTACTGCTCCCTCCATCGATGATGAGAGTACATATCTTTCCTATCATAGTGTAGCTGGTGTATCTTGTTGTGGTGAATTAGGGAGCAGTTGTGTTTTTTACTAGATAGGGCACCGTGGAGGAGATTAACGACGAGGAGACATCTGAGGAACAGGGTGAGGTGTATCATCTTACACCGGATAGAGAGGTGCTCAAATCCGTGGCATTTAAAGCATTTTCTGGCGGGGATTGTAGTAGATGTGCTACTATTCTTGAGCTTCTTTTCATTCAGGCCCCCTAGAAAATGTGCTATGGTGTGTTCCTATGACTCTATCAAATCATATTTCATCTGCAACTTGTCAAACTGCTGCGAACTCCTCTACTAATAGGTCTCTTTGTTGCAGATGGTGGAGTCTGAGAAACATATCCAGTATTTGTCTCATCTCTTCTTCTGTTCCACTATAAGAAGCCACTCTTTCTCAATTTGATAGCTACAAGCTTCACCCTTTTATCTTCTGACACTTTTCACTTAAAGATCCGCTCAACCCATTGTAAACATTCGATAAAGCCTTTTAGATTCATTCCTCCATCGAACTGTGGTAGATCTACCTTTATTCCAAAATTTCCGTGTTCTCCATAGGTGGTCTCTTCTCTCGGCCTCCTCTAATACTAGATTCTAAAGCATCATGGTCCTTATTTTTATCATTGAAATTATCTCTATGGAAGGAGTTGAAGTTCTCTTCTCTCTTGCCCACTATTGAGGGTAAGTTTTCCCTGAATCTCATCCTCAATGTCTGCAAGCCTTCGCTTAAGTTGACCAATCTCTTTCCGGGTAGACAAGAGCATCTTCTTGGTGGCATGACTAAGATTTAAAGTTGGGAGGTGAAAGAGGGTTTAAAAATTCATTTAGGGTTGCTGATTTTCAAAATCAGCAAGGGGAAATTAGGTTTAGGTCAAAGTTTGACTATGGTTTGGGAATATGAAAGAAAATTTTTGGTGGCGGATGCTAGAAAACTCTAGGATAGGATAGGGATAGACTAGCTCTGATACCAAATGTTGTTGTTGTTAACCCAATCCACAATGGGAAAAAATTTTATTACTTGAAATGAATACATAGTTACACGCTTGCAACGAAAAAGGAAAGGCTACAACTAGCACACAATGCTAACATGCAACGGGGGTTGGATTTGAGGTGGATGGAAGGCTGCAGTAAGGCGCTATGGCTGGAAAAGTGGAGGTGATTGGGGCAATTTGGTGACAAAGTACACCAGATGGAAGGCTGGGAGATGCAGGAAAACATATATGGGGGGTTGCCGATGAGGTATAGTAGGTTGGAGGCGTGGCAGCAGGGAAATAGTGAATTAGAAGGGTTCAACTGCCAGGAAACATGTTGGAAAGGTCGGCGACAAGGGAACAACAGGTGTTGAGGTTTGGTAGCAAGGGAAGAAGGTAGAGGGGTTGTTGGTGGCATTGTACAATAGAGGGAGAATTGTCACGGTATGGTGGCTGCGAGTGGAATTGATGAATAGGTTGCAGAATGTTTGGGTAAATATAAATATTTCTGGGAGATCGAGTCACAGTCGGAGCACTCGAACCCTTATATAAGATCACTCTCTTGGACAAGTTACAGCCGGAGCACATTTTCACCTTCGAATACAACCCTTGAAGAGGGAAACCGCCGAATGCAAGATGGACAAAAATCTAATATAAAAAAAACAAAAATCTAATTCTATAAAAGCACACAACAAATATCTAATAGATGATAGAGTAGGAAACGGAGGCCCCTCCTCTTCTGGCGTCAAGGCAGACCCTTTAGGCGACAAGCATAATAGGAAAGGATAACCCTCTGCTTTAGGTGGCAAGGCAATCCTGTACTGGTCGGCTGACCCTAGTTACTCTGTTTGAGCCGATCGATTTACCGCTGGTAGGTCTACATCAGACATGCCCTGCATCATAGATTGTATGAAGAATTGATTGCATGAACTCTTACCTTATGATGTTTTTTCTTATAAAGCTCTCTGTCTATTTTTTTTCCCCTACTACTAATCGCGTGCCTACAGTTGCTCATTCTCTTTTTTGGATTATTATCCCTCCTCCCAATTTGTTCGTATTCCTTTTCCTTTTTGTTTGAAAAAAAATTAGAAGAAATACTATTGTGTATTTTCCTCTTTCTATGTGCATCTTGACCACTCCATCTTTTTTTTGCAATGTGCTCCATGCACACTATTATTTCTTTCTTTGTTTTCCAAATAATTGCTTAACAACCTATATGATGCTGGGCTCTCTAATGGTTGAACTGGATTGGCCACTTGGATTGGTTCAACCAAGGGGTTACATGAGTCGGTTGACTCTTATTTTGGGGGCTAGGGTTCCCACCCAAGCGGTGCGGGCTTCCCCTCATAGTTATCTATTATATATATTTATTTTTTTCTGTTTTAGGGCTAGTTTTTTGCTTCGAGATTTTTGTCTAGACATCCTCTGACATTTCTTTTCCCTTTCTAGAGCTATATTTGACGATGAGAATGTGCTCCGCCTGTAATTCGACAAGAGGCGTGTATCTTCCCTTTTCCTGTTTGTTTACCTCTTCTTGATGTAGCCTAAGCGCATCAACATCTACTTTGTTTGCAGCCACCTCCCTATTAGCCTGCCTCTTACTGCTACAAGTCTCCGTGACCTGCTCCCCAGTCAAACCCCTCCTCTATTTTATGCCGACCTTCCCCACAACTTCTCATTCTCCTCGATGCTTCCCCAAACTAGATGCCGCCATCTCTCCTAGCCGCTCCTGGTAGCCTGATCCCCTTGCCTGCTATCTCTATTATACCCGTGTGTCCTTCCCCATCTCCTGTGTCAACCCAACTTGCAGAGTCTCATCCATTTGTTGCTACCCATCCCAACTCTCTTAGGATTATTCCCCGGGGCTGTCCCACCTTGCCCTAGTCGATTGTTAGTGTTTGCTGTGTTTTCTGTTATGTTTTGGGTTTTTATTATAACCCCATTGTTGTTTGAGTAATAACATTTTTCATTTCCATCAAAATTCGGGTTAACTCCAATATCTCTATAACACACCTCCATGAAGCACATATACGGATACAGGGACACAGACATGACACGATATGAAATGACGACCTGACATAATTACAAAAAATCAGACACGATGCCCAATGGAATATTTTTTATTTAATAAATTATTAATAAAATATATATTTTTAATATTTTCTACTAAAGACATCACAAACAAATTATGAAAATATTATAGATACTTTATAATGATAAATGCAAATCATAGGATTTATTAAATCCTATTTGTTTAATCATGGGTGCAGCCAAATACTACATAAAAGTGAAATCCTATAGTAAATAAATGAATCCTTCCAAATTAAAAAAACAAACCTTCATCGTGCTTGGTTTGACAATTAGAGAGGTGGGAATCTGGAAAAGTTGGGCTGGATCACGTCGTCGAAGATGAGATTGCTTCGCTTTGAGTGACTTGACGACCTCACGACTTGCTTCAACCTGCCTAGTTTTGAGCTGCTTTGACATAAGGCGGCTCAACTACCTCACCATGCAACTTCAATGTAGGGCGGCTTGACGTAGGTCTTCAATTGAGACTAAGGATTTTTCGAGAATGTTGGAGAGGTGCCGAGGACTGGTCGAGATTGTCGTGGCTTTAATTTTGAGTTGCCACTTGACTTGCTGCTTAGACCTAATGCTAAGAAAAGCGGATGTTTAAGTTCACGTGTCTTGTTACCTTGCTCGATGCCTTATCAAGCTGTGTCCTCCTCAGCGTCTAGTGCCTGGAAGTCTCCGATACATTTTTACTTTTTAGGTGTGTTGGATATGTATCTACCCGTGTCGAGGATGTGTCTAGGACCAAACTCCACTTCCTGTCCTACATGGTACGACACCTTTTTTAACCAAACTCCACTTCCTGTCCTACATTGTACGACATCTTTTTTAACCAAACTCCACTTCATGTCCTAAACATTCTATAAGAAGCGTCTTCAAATTTATACTTAAATAATCCCGAAACTTCATCTATACAATTTTGGTTCATTCTTTCTATACTTTACATTTTATTCATGGCCTTTTTTTGCACTTATCAATTGAAACAATCTCATTGTAAATATTAGATTCCTCTCTTCATTTAGAAAATAATTAACTTCTGAATTCCACGTAAAAGTAGTTCAATCTCACCATGTTATTTACCTTTTATTGCTTTAATCAAACTTGCCCAATGATATCAACCTGTGTAATCCAACTCAAGCTAATCATGTGACAGGGGCACACAAATAACGCCATAGGCGCACCAATAACACCGCGGGTGTGGCGTAGAGGGAGTCGCGAGCTTTTCCCGCAATGTCCTTCGTATGGACTAAACCGGCCTAGACCCGAGAGGGCTAGTCAGCTGTTCCATGAGGGATTGATGCTTCCTTACCATGGGATGGGGGGTCTAATCCTAATTATCCAGGGCTTATATATGTGATTCCTTTTTTTAACGTTTTTAGTTTTTGGCGTGCGTTTGTTCAGGACAGTCGATGACATCTATTTCTCTCTGCGAGGGCTGTATCGAAGGGATTGGGTGGTGCTTCGACTGTATCTCTCTCTCTCTCTCTCTCGATGGTGATTATGTTTCCTATCTCCTTCCACTTCCTCCCCGTGTTGCTCCCGATCGCCGTATCTGACTACAACCGCTCACAATAGCATTCCAATTGCTGTTTTTGGCAGTACTAGTAGCCGCCATTGCCTTCCCCTCCCTTCTTTGCACAGACATTGCAGTTCCAGCTCTCCACCTTCCCGCCATTGTTCCCTCCCCAACCTCACTGTATCGACCGCTGTCCAGCCATCTGTATCGCTGCTATCATCCGGAAAACAACGCATTTGCAGTTTTCTTGCTGTTCCCTGGCCGTTCCAGCCTTTTCCAATGCACTTGCCACCCTCACTGTCCCAGCCATCCGCTTCGCTGCCAACGCCATTCCAACCCCTCCTTTTGCTGTTCCAACCACCTACAACCCATTTCATCCATCTGTGCTCCCCAACCACCTAACGGACCACCACCCATGGATCGAGCCCTAGTTTGAGTTTGTGTCGTGTTTGTTGTTATTTGTATTTCAAGTGTGTTTATAACCACTCTTTTATTTTCAGTAATAATTATTGATTTTCTTACTGTTATTTGGGTTAATTCTAGTATCACCATAAGTTCAAATGAGTAAAAAAGTTCTTTATTGTTTTATTGCAAAACATGAAGTTTAATTTCTATCAATATATTACTATAAAGAAGATTTTTGACCTCTAAAGACTCAATTCCAGTGCTGATTGCTAGTGCTCAAGAGGATCTATACTCTACTGTAATAGGGGTTAGTCGACAATATTGTTGTAGATGAAGTAGCTCTTACTCTTGGCTTCTTTTCCTGGTTTTACATTTGGTTGGATTACTAATTTCTCTTCTTTTATGATAACTTCTCACTAGATGTTATTCCCGTTATTCTCTTCTTTTATACTTGGGATAAAAAATATATGGGATTGGGTCTGTCGGCTTGACAATACATCAGAACTATTTTTTATTTTCAACCTATCAAACCTTCGCTGTAGCTACCCACAGTATTTCATGGTGCATATACTATTTATTCTTTGATATCTCTCATATTGTCATTATCTCCGTGTTTGTGCTTTATACGAGTCATTTTGTCCTTGATTATTGTTTTTGGTTGTTTGGGAATATTGAATCATATGCCTATTAGGGCTATGCTCATTATTCCTCCTTTATTAATGTTAATTTTTTGAAACAAGGCTAAATGTTATAAATCGTACTTAGCATCATATTATTCATATAGTGATGGAAGAGATATGTTTGGTTCCGTTCAGTGAGATTTCAGCTCCTGTGGATGCTTTAGAATTTCAACATCAAACAATTTGAAAAATCACTAGGTTCAAAACTCCATTGCGTTCTCGTTTCCTTCTCCTCTCTCAACTTGCATATTAAATGCACCGCTCCACTGCGTCTACTTCTACACTTTGGGTGTATGTTTTCATCATGAATTTATGGAATGAGGATCTTGTTTAGTATTGGCTTTTACATGCATACCACCCAATTCCTATGTATTTACATATCTAATACCTTAAGTTTGCTTTTATGTTTATACCACCAAAATATTCATGTCACATAAAAATACCACCATTTTAACTCAATAAAAAGTAATATGTACCTTTTCATGCATAAGTAAGGTGGTATGCATGTTAATATTGCAGTTTAGGTGTTAGATATGTAAATACATAGGAATTTAGTAATTTGTATGTAAATCTTTGTTATTTTTAATTTGTACTATATATATCTCTCATTTTTTTATTATAGTTTTCCTTTGCTTTAGTGCTGTGACCATCCTTACCTAGTTGATGGAGACCTACGGGGTTTACTAACCAAAGGTCTTCAAGGTACTGAATTTCTCAATGCTGAAGTGTGTGCCAGTGGTAAACTGCATCTGCTAGGCAAGATTCTTCAGGACATGAAGGATCGTGGATTAAGGGTCGTGATTCTATTTCAGGTATGTAATTTTCCTTTTCTCATTTTCTGAGCCCTCTCTTTGTCTGTGTGTATGTGTGTGTGTGTTCTGTGCTATTGCACAATTTGTTCTTGAAGGTTTTTTGGCTATCAATCGACTGATCTTAAAGGTTGAAACTTGTGCATGGTGGTACTTTTAATTGTTTTCTATCAGTTTGGTCCAAATAGATGGGAAGTGTAAATCTAATTTTACATGCTGAAAACGCTTAGGCGATGTCACCATGAAAGGCTTAGGTCAGAAGCTGTTTCCTAAAACTTCAGTATATGAAGACGAAGGATTTCACTAAAGTGCTAGAATCAAAATGTCTTATAGCTGGAGGCGAGGGTTGAAACCATAGCTTTTATTTATTTTTGTTTGTAGTGACGCTAAATTGTAGAAAATGTAAGAAATGAAGTCTCATTGAGAATGTTTTTATGTAACCTGATACTTTAACATCTTATAGCATATTAACAACTACATCATATTAACAATAGATATTGAAGTTAAATGTAGTAAAATGGTTTGACTTGCATGTAAACTATTTTATATATGTGATTAAACATATGAACAATGGTAAATCTTAGCCCACAACTTAATTGTGCAGATTTTACTTTTGTTTAAAAATGAATGACAAATTTATGATGTGTACAAATGCCTAATGAATGTGATATATAGTATGACAACAATTTATCCTATCGATAATATATATATGGAAAGGTATTTGCGTTGCATCTTCCTTTTCATCTTGAACCAAGAAGTGTTTTTATTTTTTCCCTCACATTTGTATCGTTGCTTCAAAATTTTCCATCACAGAGACAAAGCCTTCTTTAACTTAATAACACACCTAATTTTATTCTTCCAGTAGATGGAACATCCTTGCATTCAATGATCCATTTTATTATTTGGAGCCATTCAATGAACTTATCTGGATCCATGCAACCATCAAAATCCGACAAGTCAATCTCCATTCTAAAATTGTAGTTTCTCTATTGTTTAATATCAAATTACAGGGTATTGGTTTATCATCACTGGAAACTTTTTGGTGGAAGGGCTTCACTTGCTCTTGATCTAATAAGTCACCGTTGTGGATATTAATGACCACTCCGGGTTGTCTTCTTACAAGGGCGGCATTTCTTTTTTGTAGTTGGAGGATTTCCCTTTGCATGGCTTCCATCGTAGGCTCTTGGACACATTTTTGTATGCTTTTCTTAGGAGGCATTGCATTCTTTTCTTCCTATCACAATTTTTGAGTGTAGGGTTGTAGATTAACGATTGGCCGAGAACTTAGGGTCTTGGTGATAGGTGTTGGAGTGGATTTTTGGTGAGGTAGAAATGTAAGTTTTTGAAAATTTAAGGCTAGGTCTAGGAATTGCGATAAGAATGGTTTGGGTATTGAGTTGGTCAAAGGTTTAAGCTCTGTGGATTTTAGTTATATAGGCATAGGAATAAATGTTCAGGGTATTGAATTGGCCGAAAGTTTAAGTTATATGGATTTTAGGTTTAGGCGTAGGAATGACAAATCACTAAAAATTTAGGATTTGCCTGACTCTGATATTAAATGACATCAATTTAGGGCTCCTAGAAGATATGTGAGAACATAGAAATGGGTAGGTAAGTTATAAGATGGGTGACTGGGTTGGGCGGAATGATTCGGCTAAAATCCGGTGTGCATGGTGGCTGGATAGCGAGTCGGCAGTGGAACAACAACAGATAGCAGCGAGTTCGGAGAGGGTGGAATCCTTCGGACTTTCAATGGAGATCATCACCTCAATCCAATCAGGTTACATGCACAACATCTGTGAGAAATCCAATGATACAATACTCCAATAAAGAAAAGAAGTAGAAAATGTCTCCAATAACTTAAAACTAAGAAAAAGTTTTCAAAATAGACAAATAACAACAAATAAATAGCTTCCAAGCAAATTAACCCTAATAAAAATCTAATAAAAGCAAGTAAGACCATTGAAGGAGGTTGGGCCAGCTCTTGGGGTCTGGAAAAGGCTAACTGGTCCAGGACCGATTTCCCTATTCGGAAGGTGGATGCAGATCATCTCCCACAACTGATGCCTATATCAAAAAAATGTTATACTTTTTTATCTCATTTTTTCAATAACTTCGATAAATGTTAGATTGTGTAGTCACCTTTATTCAGACAGCCCGTTTGGTTCCTTATTATTCATCAGTACAAGTATTTCCTTTTTTTTTTAATTTTTTGTTTAGGAGTAAATAATTGCGTACATCAGCAAGTAAATGATTTGTGTTGGATTGCTTTTAGATATTCGTTGCTTCAGTGCATGCCAATTCATGCATGTGTTTATGCAATATAATGAACATAAAAGAAATAAAAAAAATATTTTTTGTTGCATCCTTGTTGAATATCCGCCTACACCTTAAATATCAACCCTACCTCACATTTTAGAATGTGGTGCTATCAAAAGCAACACGAAGGAAGTTGTCATGGCAATTGTATGAGTAAGCTTCTTTATTTTCTTGTTGTAAAACTAATTTTTCTTTTTCCCTTGCATCGTTATTCACCGTTTAAATTTTTTTAACTGTTTTGTTGGCATCCTTCTTGCCGCCACTTTTTCTTGAGCTCGTTATAACTTTCAACCTTTTTCTGCTGAAAGAGTCTAGGTGGACCTGAAAAAGTTTTGCTTGGTGATGTGTTGGATGATTTTCTTGCGCAAAGATTCGGTGTCGACACGTATGAGCGCATTGAGACTGGCATTGTCACGACAAAGAAGGTTGCCGCACTTAAGAAGTTCAATGATAAGGAAACGGGAAAATTTGTATTTCTTATTGAAAAACGTGCTTGTCTGCCAAGTGTTAAGCTCCATTCTGTTGATGCCATTATCTTATTTAATAGTGATTGGAATCCATTGAATGACCTAAGATCTCTACAGAAAATAAATATAGAATCTCAATATCAGTGCACTAGGGTTTTTCGTTTTTATACATCTTATACGGTAGAAGAAAAACTTCTGATGCTTGCAAAAGAAGCTATCATTCTTGAGAGCTGTGTTGAGAATATAAATCGTAATATTATCCATTCGTTGCTTGGTTGGGGCACCTCCTACCTGTTTCAGAAGCTTGATCATTTGCATTTGAGTGCGAAACCAGCTTCTATCTCTGAACCTTCATTTGACAAATTATGTTTGAATGATGTGATTATGGAAATTTTAACACAGTTTCCTGGAAAAATTGAAACAAGCAGAGCTGTCCCTTGCTCTATTCTCACTAGGGCTCAACTGTGTGGTGGAACGTACTCGAGAAATATTGTCTTGACTGGTGAAAAGGAAGGCATCTCCTTACCGGATAAAGATCTGTCCAGTTTCTGGTCAGGGTTATTGGAGGGTAGGCGTCCTAAATGGATGTATATATTTGAGCATTCACAAAGGGTTCGCCGAAGGATTCAGAATTCAAATGGATTGGCAATTCAAGCTGTAGAGGGTGATAAAGTTAAGAGCAAGCGTCGAAAAGTTGACAATAATGTAGACCCAGTCAAGTTGCATGAAATCAACGAAGAAAAGGGGGATGGGCCTGAAGGTATGATTGTTATTGTTTGATTAATCCTCCACTAGCATTTTAATAACCAAGAAATGTTGACCTCATTGTATGTACTAGTGATCTGAATGTTTACAATATGCAATTATCTTATCAATTTTAATTTTTTCAAAATTTAAAAACCTACTGTCTAAATTCGTCTTAATTCTGGACATGGATTTTGAAAAATATATGCACGTTCATGTTGATTTCATTTGACCTTGGGAAAATTTGGAATGGTACTTAGCTTGTAATTTGGAAGTTGTTTTCTGTATTTATATTTTTTGTTTAAATTCCACCTCCACCTGCATCAAAAACCTCCTAACCTTAAAAAAAAAAGAAACCTTATCCCACCCCCTCCTAGTACTTACACATCTTGAACGCTAGTCTTCTGATTAAAAAACTATTATTTTATTCTGTGTTGCTAGAAAAAATATTATTCACACGTGTTTGACAATATTTTTCAGAGAACCATAAGTCTTGCATGCTTGAATCCGAAGATGGAAAACAACAGCTTGAAGACCAGAGGAATCTTCTTATGTTGCTTAGGCCAGAATTGTCAGAATTATGTGACATTCTTGGACAGCCGGTATGCATTTAATATCTTTGTCTTTAAGAGATCATGTCACAATGTGAAACACTCCTTTTTGCTTTCGAATGGAAAGCATGAGTTGTTAATTTGTTTCATTGAAGCATTTATCTTTTGTATCAACTTTTCTAGGAATTATATGGCATTGATTGCAATACTTTTTTGAATAAAATGCACTCTATTGTATGAAAACTTGATCTCTTAAGTAGCAAACTCCTTATAAACTAAATCAATTGGAAGTCACAAAGAAACAATCTGTTAGAAACACCCAAATTTAATAAATCTATTTATTCTTTTTAGCTGCAGAAGCATGTGAGTTTAAAATTTAATTGCCAGCATCAATTTAAGCAGATTAGGAAGGAATACATTCTGCTTGCACTGGCAGCACAATGAGAAAAAAGAGTTGGTGGATTGGAAAAGAAATAAAACAAACTATTTAGAACAGCATTCTATTTTTGAATAACTTGTTACAATTTACTTAACCACACTCTGAAAATGTCAGAGAGGAAAGCATTGGAAAGAAGTTTTAATTGATAATAGCTTGGGAACATAGAATGTAACACTCAATTTTGAAAAATCAAGTAAAATTTTGACAATTCTAAAGCTTACCAAAATTTCGCATCCCTCAGAGTTCGATCATAACAATTTTATTAAATTTCACACGTTGAATCGATCAATTTGATTTATAGCATGATGTATCAATTTTAGAGGTATGAGAAAATGTAAAATTATAAAGTTGTAGTATAATTAAACTTAAACCCTTAATTAATTCCTAATTCCGCATCTTTATTGTTCCCAACTGTCTTTCTTCGCACTTAGCTGTGTATGCGTCAGTTTGATGGAACGATCGAGTGTTAACTGAAATCACGTTAAATTCCATAGTCCCTTTCATTTCTCCCCTCCCTGTTCTTAGTTCCGCTCTGCAAAAACATTTCTTCTATCCGACACTGTAGCAGGTTCGAATTGGGCAAACCTTAGAGAGTCGTAAGTGGTATTTCGTTTCATTTCTCCCCTCCCTGTTCTTAGTTCCGCTCTACAAAAACATTTCTTCTATCCGACACTGTAGCAGGTGCGAACTGGGCAAACCTTAGAGAGTCGTAAGTGGTATTTCGGGGTTCTTATGAGAGATAGAAAAGTCTTTCAAATTAATCAATTCCACACTTCGAATCGATCAACTTTGATATATAACACTATGCATGAATTTTATACATTTGAAATAGTATAAAATTATAAAGTCATAGTTTAATTAAGCTTAAATTGACTCTTAATTAATCCTTAATCCAACATCTTTATTGTTCCCAACTGACTTTCTTTGCACTTAAATGCCACAATCCCTTATTCTTAGTTTCGCTCGGCTGAAGCATTTCTGCGATCCAACTCTGTAACAGGCGCGAACTAGGCGAACAACAGAGAGCCGCAGGCGTCATTTTAGGGTACCAGTGAGACCGAAATGTAGGAAACTTTTTTTCATGATATTTGTGACTCTCCTTCCTTACGCTTTCATTTTGACATTTATGGTTAATCAACGCACTTTTCGTTCCCTTTCAATGTAGTGAGAGGCGGTGTGAGAGAATCATCTATATCTTTATGAAGAATAATAATTAAGCGGAATATCAAAATTATTAAATAGTCCCGAATGTTTAGAATATTCTTGTTGATTGTGCGTCCTCAAGTTATGTCTTTGCTCCATTCCATTCTTTAAATTTTAAGGCGGTCCTTTGAGAGTGATAAATGTTGATTCATGGATAATCATTATTGTCTAGATGAAGTGAATGTTTATAATTCCTTAGCTATAGAAAATGCATTTTCCAGCCTCACTTTATGTCCACCTACAAATTTGTTGGATGTTTTGTTGACGAGGATGTCCGAGGAAAACTCCCGTATTCCGCATCATAGGAAAAACAACTCGACTGGTTCAGTTAGGGGCCGGTTCATGATTTAAGCCACTATGTGGTGGGCTAGTTTTTTTAGGAGTCCAAATTATTTATTAGACTACTAATTAGATTTTCTTTTTTTGGAGAAATTTAATGTGTTTTTCGTTTTCGGTTGGACACCTTTGGCTGTTGGTTAATGCAATAAAGTTGTTTTCTCTAGTTTATTTTTTTCAAGGTGTGGTATCATTAAATCCTTATATGGTGTTGTGCCTGTAGTCTGATTGGATAGATGTGATGATCTCTCTCGGACATCCGACGACATTTTAAAATGTAAATATGTAATATGTGAGATATTCATTGTTTTGTGGCAAGGTACGAAATATGTTGTTTTGGAGAAGCGATTTATCAATAATGTAGCTCGAGTGCTTATTCCATTTTATTTGGGTCAAATTTACCACAAAGTCTGCTCACAAGGTGATTATAAAATTGAAATGAGACTCTATAAACCTATATTTTGTCCTCGCATCTTAGCCAAATGACATACTATTTATTGAGTGATATGTCTCTCCATATCTTGTACTATAAAAATTTTTCTCCAAAAGTGAGTTTTATCCTTGCTAAATTGTATTGTCATCCCTCTATTGTGGCACTCTTACAATGTGCTTAATTTGAGTGAATTCTTAGAAATGTTTAGTCTTTTTGATGAAATAAATAACCAGCTGATATGCAAAAAATATTTATCTCTTGAAATATGGGCGACATACAAGTTTGATACTTCAAACCAACTACCTTCAATTGCATGATGTTGATTAGTAAGTGATGATGGTTGAATGCATCGGCTATTTTGTTCTGACTCCTGACTTTTTGTTTGAGCACGAAATGAATTGGAGAGAAAAATTCACCCATGAGGTTTGTCTACCTTTTAGCTTGCTTTGGCAATTCATTAAGCTGATGAATATAAAGAGTGAGCTTACGCACTAGCAAATAATAACTCCAGTGATGGAGGGCTCTTTCAATAATGTAAAACTCAATGTCGTAAGTAGAGTACTTCCTACTGGACTCATTCAACTTTTCGCTAAGATGGCAATAAGGTATATGCCTTGACTCAACAAAACTCCAATTTCATTGTCACACTCAACCGAGAACACTTGATTAAAATTTGAAAGTGATAGAGCAATGGTTTGTCTATCTTGCGAAGCTCTATGAAGGGTGTGTTACAACAGAGTTGAAATTTTTGATAAATTTCTTATAACATGAAGTCAATCCATAAACTTGACATACCTAGGTGAATGACTACAGATCGGTCTAGTTCATAATAGACTAGATTTTAGTGTATTTTATCTTGAAGCGGGTGATTGATATAATGTATCCAAGGAAGTACGTTTGTGGCATCAGAAAATGACAATACTTATAGTGGTCATACATTTGTTTTGTCGCAAAATTCTAAACACCCGTTGCAAATGCTGCAAATGCTCATCCTCTGAACTGTTATACACCATAATATCATCAAAATACACGATCATCAAAATTCACGACCATGAATCTCTCGATATGGCTTTAAAATCTGGTGTATTTACCTAATAAAATTTATTGATGTATTTGACAACCAAAAAGCTTGACTGTCTGCTCATACAATCTAACTTGCATTCTACATGTGGTCTTCCACCTGTTCTTGAGCCTCATCTAAATTGTGTGGTATCTGCCACACTCCTATCTTTTAAAATATGCTAGTTTCATGTAGTTGTTCCACCAAGTCATTCAATTTTAGAATGAGAAACTAGTACTTGATGTTGATTTTTTTCACTGCCTAGGTATTAATGCACATATGCCACAATTTTCTCTTTTTGGGTAAAATCAATGCTGGTACTGCACACAGATTAATACTCTCATGATTGACGTCGTAATTCAGTAAATTTTTTTGGCGAAAATTAGAATTTCATTATTCAAACAATGAGGTTACAATCAAGACTCAAAATTGAACAAGAAAACATGACGAACACTAATACCTTGCTAGGGCCTAGTAGGTGTAACCGTGGACAATGGCTAGGAGTAGTTGCGGTGCAGCCGGATGGGCTCAGAGAAAGTGCGGTTCAACAGGTTTGCAAGGAGGGGCGAAGATTTCGTTGTTGGAAATAGGAAAAGAGGGTGTGGGTTGGCTGAGACATGGCAGTAGGGGGAAGAAGTGGAGCCCGATTGTCGGTTGGAAAGCAAAGAGGAAAGAG
>NW_018164677.1:897344-901822 GCF_001263595.1 Phalaenopsis equestris
GTGCGGTTGGCGACGGTTGGAAGCATAAGGGAAGGTGAGGTGGCGACTGGAAACATGGAGGAGATAGTGGGGTTGGCGACGGTTGGAAGCTGAATAAGGGAAGGTGGGAGGGGGCGGCAGCTGGAAAACTTGAAGGAGGAGGTAGAAGGAGGGATCAACGGAGGTAATCACCACCTTGAAGCAGAAAAAGGGAAGGTGGGAGGGGCGGCGGTTGGAAAACAGAGAGGAGGAGGTAGAAGGAGGGATCAACAGAGTTAATCACCACCTCGGAGCTGGATATAGTTAGAGCACAACCTATCCTTGTATACAACCCTAGAAAGGGAGAACGCTTGGTGGTAGAGATTAGAAATCAACAAAAACTGGATCTATCGGAGTTCGATGGAGGTATGAATCCCGACTACTTTTTTTAATGACTGCAGTCTATTGAGAGAATCTTCAAATACGAAGAAGTGCTAGAGGATAAAAAGGTAAAACTTGTGGTCATCAAATTGAGAAAGAATGCCTCCTTATGGTGGAAAAATTTGCAGAGGTTGAGAAAAAGAGAGGGTGCTGACAAGATTACCAAATGGGAGAAATGGGGAAGGAGATATAGAGAAAATACCTAACAGTCCATAAAGACCATGATATGTTTCCAAGACTCCCTAATCTATAGTAGAAATCTATTGGTGGAGGAGTTCACAACATATTTCGATCAGTTGCAGATGAAGTATGAGTTGGTTGAGCTTGAGGAACTTACCTTAGTTTGTTATCTAGAGGGTCTGAAGCCCGCTATCAGCAATATTGTCAAACTGCAGCCTTCTGGTCATCGAGATATGTTCAAGCTTTAGCTTCGAAGGTGAAAAAACAACAAAAACAAAGCAAACAACCACCTACAACTGCCGCTGCGAGGAAGGGTTCACCTGGAAAAACAAAGCAAACAACCACCTACAACTGCCGCTGCCAGGAAGGGTTCACCTCCTGGAGGAAGTGACAAGACAGATTTGAGTGAAAATAATTCTGAAAGGGTAGCTCACCCAGTGCAGTGCTTGCTAGGAGATGTTTCAGATGCCACTACTACACACTAATAACCTCTAGTTGTCCCATGAAATGTGTTGTTTCATTCGTGGAGCAGAGTGTCGTCAAGGAAGTGGAGGAAGAGGAAGCAGAGGAGGCTCCAAAGGAGGAACTTCAGCTCCAGGGAGATAAGGGAGATATGTTGGTTGTAAGGAGAGTCACATGAAAAGAGCTGGGGAAGGGTCATTCATGGCCGAGGCACGGTATTTTTCGCACTAAATGTATGGTGAAGAGAAAAGTCTGCAGTCTGATTATCGTCTGTGGGAGCTGTGAGAATGTAGTATCCATTATGATGGTAAAGAAAATGGGGTCGGACATAGAAGCACCCTCAATCTTACTCTCTTTTCTGGTTGAAAAAGGAGAATGAGATACACTTCGATCAACAGTGCTTGGTTGAGTTTCCGTCGTAGATTAGTAACAGAAGCAAGTGTTGTGCGGCGTGCTCCCTATGGACGCTTGTCATATTGTGTTGGGGAAGTCATGACAATTCGATCGTAAAACCCAACACGATGGCTTCAAGAATACATAATTCATTTTGAAAAGAATGGGAGATGCATCACTCTTTTACTCATCAAAGACGTGAGAGTAGACATCAAAGAGAAGATGGTAGTTCCGTGAACCACCTTCTTGAAGTCGGTTCGAGAGGCTCCAGTGGCAATGACTTTGGTTTTGCTAGAGGGAATTGAGGAGGAGGTTGAGATACAGACACCTACACAACCGCTACTACGTGAATTTCAAAATGTGATGATCGATAATATTTCAAATGGATTGCCGCAACTGAGGGGCATTCAGCACAACATACATCTAATTTCCGGATAAGTGTTGTCAAATCAGTTTGCCTATAGTTTGAGACCTATGGCGTACGAGGATTTACAACAACAGGCACAAGATATCGTTGCGAGAGATTTGGTCAGAGAGAGTACTAGCCCATGTGATGTCCCCGCCCTGATGGTGCCTAAGAAAGATGGATCATGTAGAATATGCATTGATGTTTGAGTCGTTTAAACGATTTCTATCAAATATCGATTCCCTATACCTTGTCTTGACTATCCCTTTGATTAATTGCACAAAGCCATTATCTTTTGCAAGATCGAATTTCGCAGCGGGTACCACCGAATTTGATTGAGGTTAGGGGACGAGTGGAAAACTACTTTCAAAGTTCGAGATGGATTATACGAGTGGACAATAATGCCTTTCAGGTTGTCTAATGCACCAACACCTCTATGACATTGATGAATCTGGTGTCCCGGGCTCACATCGGGAAGTTCGTAGTGCTGTACTTTGACTATATTCTGGTATACAACAAATCCGTGAAGCACTTACATCACCTAAGAACAGACTTTGATGTTTTGCGATCAGAAAAGCTATAGGCTCATCCAAGAAAATACCACTTTTTGATTGCACATGTATGTTTCTTAGGCTATATTGTATCTTGTGCAGGCGTCTTGATGGATTCTACAAAGATCGAGACCATTGTGAGCTGAACCACACCTCAATTTTTCACCGAGCTGAGATTGTTTCTGGGCTAGAATCATTATATAGGTGATTTGTCAGGAGTTTTAGTACCATTAACGTTCCCATGACTGCCCAGTGGACAGATGCAACTCAGACCAGTTTCGACACGCTGAAGGACAAATTATCCCAGACACCAGTTTTGGCACTACTAGAGTTCAATCAGTGGTTCGAGGTGGAGTGTGATGCCTCCATTGTGGGGATCAGAGAAGTATAAAGCCAGAGAGGCCACCCCGTAGCATTCTTTAGTGAGAAGTAGAATGAATACATGAGGAAATATTCAAATCACGACAAGTTCCATGCAATTTTAGGAGCTCTTAATCACTGGATTCACTATCAACAGACGAGCGAGTTCACTTTGTTCACAGATAGTGAGGATTTGAAGTTTTTGAACAACCATAGAAAACTGAAGGGCAGACACGGGCCTTGGGTAGAGTTCTTATGGTCGTTCTTGTTCTTGATTAAGCACAAGGCGAAAAACCAAAACCGAGTAGCAGATGCACTGGGCCGCGATCACTTGTTGATCGCTTCGATACAAACTCGAGTCATAGGTTTTGAGGTATTGAAGGAGCTATACGAGACAAATGAAGATATCAGAGTGATCTGGGGGTAGTGTTAGGAGATGCCTACCGAGCTGTACCATAGTGATGATGCTTAACTGTTCCACTAGAATAAATTGTGCATTCTTAGATGTTCGCTAAGAGTCCATTTTCAAGAAAGCCACTTTGGAGAACTTGCAAGACATTTTGACAGGGATTAGACTCTTGCACACGTGGGAGCACTTTTATTGGCCTTGACTGATAAGAGATGTTGAGCGACGCGTTTAACAATGTCGAATTTGTCATTTGGCCAAAACTAAGGAACAAAATGTAAGATTATACGTTCCTTTGACAATACTGGAGGCCCCGTGGGTGGATGGCGGCATGGACTTTGTCGTGGGTCTCCCGAGAACATAGCGGAAGAAGAATTCTGTGATGGTTGTGGTGAATAGATTCTCGAAGATGGTGCACTTTGTGCCCTGCCACCGGACGCAGGATGCATTGCATGTTGCTGATTTGTACTTTAGGTAAGTTTTTGAGAATAAATGGGATTCTAAGGACCATCACATTTGATAGAGATGCCGAATTTTTGAGTCATTTATGGAGGACCCAATGTAAAACCTCGACACCAGGCTTCAATTCCGTTCAGGAGCTCACCCTCAGACCGTTGGTCATACAAAGCTGGTGAATACGAGTTTGGGGGATCTTCCGACTTGCTTTGTGTGAAAAAAATATCGAATAGTGGCATTTTATTCTAGCTCAAGCCGAACTTGCTTGCAAAAAATCTACAAGTTTGACCATGCCATGCATACCATTTGAGATTGTGCAACCCACTCACTCCACTTAAATTGGTAGCACTTCTGCTGACATCAGAGATTGGTGAGGATACTGAGGAACAGGTGCAAGAGTTTCAGAAGCTACACGAAGAGGTGAGAAAGGAGATTACTAAGCAGAACCACAAGTACCAATCACAGACCAACAAGACTTGAAAAAGTTGTCTTTTCAAGAATGGGCCGTAATGTTGATCCTACTAAAGAAAGAAAGTTTTTTAGTAGGGGTTTTCGACAAGCTTAAGGCCAGTGCAGATGGACCCTTCAAATTCCTAAAGAAGCTGAACGACAACGCCTACAAGATTGACCTACCAGGGGACTACAACATTTCAGCTACCTTCAACGTGGCAAACATGACTTCCTACAATGAAGAACCAGAAGCTTCCGCGAATGAGGTCGAAGCTTTCCCAATCCAGGGAGACTGACACGGGGCTCGCCTTGGCGGAACAGGCTGAAGGAAGTTTGACCGATTTAGCTAGGGTGTGCAAAGGCCAACCGACCCTAGCTTGGGTTAGGGTTACTGCCCAGGAGAGAGGGGGGGGGG
>NW_018164677.1:906217-909566 GCF_001263595.1 Phalaenopsis equestris
TGTGTGTTTGAAGCTACTCAACACCCATGCTTTTGCTGGTGTAGATAACCTTGGTTCTTATAAAAAATTAAGAGACATTGCTTGTTTGATAGTTAAAAAGCTTTCAGGACGGTGGTGTCTCAATTCTAAATTGAATGAAAGCTTTTGAGGTTTTTCACGTAAAAACTTCTTTTGTCGTTACTAGTTGTTTTTTTTTATTTTGAGTGTGTGTTGAATTCTCGTGCAACTTTGAGACAATAATTTATTATTCTCTCGCCACGAATCTTCTATTACACATCAAGTGTATAAGATTTTGGTTATTTAAATCACATGAAAGCAAAAAACCTTCTGATATGCAAAAAAAAAGCAGGTGGGAATAACTTTACAACCGTAAATACCACCTATGTAAGGCTGTCAAAATAGCTCATTATTTATAAACAACTAGTGTTTAACTCATTGTGTAGCTCGTGTTCGGTTTGTTCGCTAAACAAACAAGTCGAACACAAGCAAGCTTTTAGCGCTCGATATATAAACAAATCTTTCATGAACAAATATTTTTTTGTCACGTTCGACTTGAAATAAAGAAATAAGTTTTATATATATATATATATATAAATTAAATGTCCCTTCCGAAGCGGGCTTCGGGACTTCCATTCCAGCAACTGCCAGCTTCTTCAAGACACCCCCAAGAAATAGTGCCGACGGAATTCCAATGGTGTTATTTTTCTCTACATCTATTCTCTTTCGTAGTTGGCTAAGCTTCTCCTCTAGAGCATGTCCACGCTCACCGTACCACCTTTCAATTAGTTGAATCTAAAATTGTCTTTTGAAAATACATGCCTCGAGAGTTAGAGTCGTAAGAAGGTGAGGGAGGGAGTAGAAAGCATCCGAAAATTCTCAGCAAAGAGGCCGAGGAAAAAGTTCATTTAAAATTGTCAAGCGTTCTATTTATATGAGGATATTTTCTATAATTAAAGAAAGGAGAAAGCAATTATGAAAACTGCTGTCAATTAATGAAAGGAGAGAAAGTTTATGGAAACCACCCTTAATGAGGTTAATGTGTTGATTTAGTGCTAAATTAGCATTAAAATTGGAATTGAACATGACACTATCAATTGGTCGGCATATTGAGTTTGGTAGATTGGCCGATCAGTCGCATGACGATCGCTCTTATCGAGGTAAAGCTAGTCGGCAGGTAAGTGGTGATCGGACCTCCTTGCAGGAAGTGAAGGTAGCCAGAACCGTGGGTCTGATTTGTCGATTGGATTTCAACATTGTGTGTCGGCCGACTCGATCGAACAGTTGATCTTCGGCTAGCTGATGTGGACCATGTTCATTAAATTGGATGTTTCGATTGTCTGACAACATCCTTAATCATATGATTTCTTTGAGATTCATAATGACAACTTCTTACATAAAAAGGTTTTTTTTTATGACATCCCCTAGACTTTCTTCCTTTGGATTCTAAAAATAAATGTTTGAAATTTGAGTCATTCCCCTTTTACACATCTTTGTTCAATCTCTTTGAAAAGTCCTATTCCATCGAACTTCTTGAAGATAATATCCCCTGATTTTTATCGAGAGTTTTCTTAAGTGACTTTGGTTATCTAAGATATAATTAACTACAGGGGCTTACCCATATCGGAAGCTTTTCCAAACTCAGCTTAATATAAACTCTATTTAATTTTTCATATTAAATAGACGAACTGATCGACTTATAATAAAAATAGTTTCGCAGACCAAACAGAAGTCATACATTTCTTAGTTTATTTGATTGAGCCTCACTATCAAGTTATGTGTTTATCTTTTGAGATAGATACATAGCTTGAGGTGTAGTTATCTTTCATCTAAGCTATGAAAGATATTGGATCGGTTTGATTTCATATTTTTTTAAGTTTTATATATATATATATATATAAATTAAATGTCCCTTCCGAAGCGGGCTTCGGGACTTCCATTCCAGCAACTGCCAGCTTCTTCAAGACACCCCCAAGAAATAGTGCCGACGGAATTCCAATGGTGTTATTTTTCTCTACATCTATTCTCTTTCGTAGTTGGCTAAGCTTCTCCTCTAGAGCATGTCCACGCTCACCGTACCACCTTTCAATTAGTTGAATCTAAAATTGTCTTTTGAAAATACATGCCTCGAGAGTTAGAGTCGTAAGAAGGTGAGGGAGAGAGTAGAAAGCATCCGAAAATTTTTAGCAAAGAGGCTGAGGAAAAAGTTCATTTAAAATTGTCAAGCGTTCTATTTATATGAGGATATTTTCTATAATTAAAGAAAGGAGAAAGCAATTATGAAAACTGCTGTCAATTAATGAAAGGAGAGAAAGTTTATGGAAACCACCCTTAATGAGGTTAATGTGTTGATTTAGTGCTAAATTAGCATTAAAATTGGAATTGAACATGACACTATCAATTGGTCGGCATATTGAGTTTGGTAGATTGGCCGATCAGTCGCATGACGATCGCTCTTATCGAGGTAAAGCTAGTCGGCAGGTAAGTGGTGATCGGACCTCCTTGCAGGAAGTGAAGGTAGCCAGAACCGTGGGTCTGATTTGTCGATTGGATTTCAACATTGTGTGTCGGCCGACTCGATCGAACAGTTGATCTTCGGCTAGCTGATGTGGACCATGTTCATTAAATTGGATGTTTCGATTGTCTGACAACATCCTTAATCATATGATTTCTTTGAGATTCATAATGACAACTTCTTACATAAAAAGGTTTTTTTTTATGACATCCCCTAGACTTTCTTCCTTTGGATTCTAAAAATAAATGTTTGAAATTTGAGTCATTCCCCTTTTACACATCTTTGTTCAATCTCTTTGAAAAGTCCTATTCCATCGAACTTCTTGAAGATAATATCCCCTGATTTTTATCGAGAGTTTTCTTAAGTGACTTTGGTTATCTAAGATATAATTAACTACAGGGGCTTACCCATATCGGAAGCTTTTCCAAACTCAGCTTAATATAAACTCTATTTAATTTTTCATATTAAATAGACGAACTGATCGACTTATAATAAAAATAGTTTCGCAGACCAAACAGAAGTCATACATTTCTTAGTTTATTTGATTGAGCCTCACTATCAAGTTATGTGTTTATCTTTTGAGATAGATACATAGCTTGAGGTGTAGTGATCTTTCATCTAAGCTATGAAAGATATTGGATCGGTTTGATTTAATATTTTTCTAAACTATATATATATATATATAAATTAAATGTCCCTTCCGAAGCGGGATTCGAGACTTCCATTCCAGCAACTGCCAGCTTCCTCAAGGCACCTTTAAGAAATAGTGCCGACAGAATTCCATTGGTGTTATTTTTCTCTACATCTATTCTCGAGTAGAAAGCATCCGAAAATTTT
>NW_018164677.1:909603-913892 GCF_001263595.1 Phalaenopsis equestris
AGTTGGAAGCCTACGGAACATTGTCAATTCTGACTTAGATGTGAATGTGCTTGAAAATCTTGAACCAGACAAAAATTTGAAAAGATTGTCCATAGTTTCATATAAGGGTGCAAGCTCTGCGAAATGGATGGACAATGCCGATTTGATCTCCAATCTAGAGTACATCCGTCTGGACATGTGTTCGGAGTGGGAAACTCTTCCATCTTTTGGGCAGCTTCCCCACCTCAAGTCACTGTATCTTTGGAACATGCCAAAAGCAAAGCGGCTTGATTATAAATTCCATGGAAATGACAAGGTTTCTGTGTTTCCATCATTGGAGGTGCTAAGTATGAAGGGATTACAGGTATTGGAAGATTGGTTTGATGGAGCAGGAGCAGGAGCAGGAGCAGCAGCATATGACTGTTTCTTTCCCTGCTTAACTGAACTCTTCCTCGATAACTGCCCAAATCTGCAGGAGTTGCCCTATTTGCCTCCTAAGCTCAAGAACATGCATATAGAAAGAGTTGGATGGAAAGCTCCTTTGAACTGCAAGCAAGGCTCCAACAACTGTTGCGGCATTTCAAAGTCCATTCCCCTGGAATGTTTAGAGGTCCTTTCGTGTTCAAACATCACGTATCTTCTTCAAGCGGATGCAAGACTTGAAGCACTGAGAAAATTGAGAATTGGAGGTTGCCCCAATCTGATTTCTCTCGGTGGACTGCTACAAGTGGAGAGTGGCATTGAGAAATCCCTTCGTGAGTTGACCTTTAGAGGCCTCGAATCCCTGCAGTTTCTCCTTCCCTCCATGGAACGCCTCGCTTCACTTAAGATTCTACGTGTAGGAAGAGTTCCTCAACTCCAGCAGCTTCTACACATCCCCGCCTCCCTGGAAGAAATACATCTTGAAGACCTGGAATCATTGCAGTGCCTGCCAACGTCTTTGTCGGCCATCTCATCACTCAAGGAACTACGGTTAGATAGCATTCCACTCCTCAAATCATTGCCAGACCTCCCTTCCTCCTTGTGTTCACTGTCTCTAGGTAGTCTGGATAACCTACAGTGCCTGCCATCTTCTTTGTCGGCCATCTCATCCCTCGTGCTTCTAGATTTAGATAGCATTCCACTCCTCAAATCATTGCCAGACCTCCCTTCCTCCTTGAAGTCACTGTGTCTACATGACCTCGATAACCTACACTGCCTGCCATCTTCTTTGTCGGCCATCTCATCCCTCAAGAAACTAGATTTGAATCGCATTCCACTCCTCGAATCATTGCCAGAACTCACTCCCTCTTTGAATTCACTGTCTCTATGTAGGCTTGATAACCTACAGTGCCTGCCATCTTCTTTGTTGGCCATCTCATCCCTTAACCGTCTAGAAGTTAATAGCATTCCACTCCTCAAATCATTGCCAGAACTCCCTCCCGCCTTGAATTCACTGTCTCTATGTAGGCTTAATAACCTAGTGTGCCTGCCATCTTCTTTGTCGGCCATCTCATCCCTCAAACGTCTAAATTTAGACAGCATTCCACTCCTCAAATCATTGCCACACCTCCCTTCCTCCTTGAAATCAATAATAGTAGAAAATTGTCATCCAGAGTTGAAGCGTTATAAAAAAGTTTCAGGCTCTGATTGGCACGAGATCGCACACCTTCCGAATGTCCGTCTTTATTGTTTTTAAGAGTTGTTCGTGTTTGTAATTAAATTATAAAATGATTGTTTTGCCGTTAATTTTGAATTTTTTCAATTGTAGTTGAAATATGATTTGTGATTTTGGATTAGATATAGGAGTCTTATATTTCATTAAAGTTAAAATATTGATGATTTCCTCTTCTGAAATTTGAATATATTAACATATTTGTTTGGATGTATGAATTTACTCCATAAAGATGATTACAATGACATTAAAATCTAGAGGCATTTATCTACAAGGCACCCCAAAATGTGGTTCTTACCTACAACTCATATTGGCATTATTTTTAAGTACATAGCACCTTATGCATGAAAATGTGTATTTCACCATTTTAAAGTTAAAATGGTGAATTTTATGATGTGATATGAATAATTTGGGTGGTATAAATGTAAAAAAAAAAGTAAAGTTTTGGTATTATATATGTAAATGCATACGAATTGCGTGGTATGTATGCAAATACACCTATTGAAAAAGGTGAAAACTTATGGAGAAGGTGGTTTGGTTTGCCCTCTATGATCAGGTTTTTGTGTTTTAAGGATTGACAGTTAAAGATAATATTTTGATGGTTAATATCTTTTTGGACTTTGTATGTTACGACAAAAAGGGACAGAAGTGGGGTTGTGTGTTTATTGAAGGATTGAAAAAAGGTGTTGGAATACATCATGAATCTATAGTGTACATGTTGTGATAGAATGTTAGAAGACGTGGGAGGACCCCCTAGGGAGAGGTTATATTAGAATGATAGAAGTTGAGAAAATTTTAATGAGTTTTGTTGTGTGATAGAATATTATGACAGTAGAGAGATGTTAATCTGTTAATTTTATGCAAAGATCTAGCAAACATGTATGCGAGGAATTTCAAAAGAGACATTAACAAATTTACTTGAAAATTTAAAAAAAAGAGGCTAAATTCAATTGAAATAATCCATTATATGCATGGTGTTCCAGAAGTCTCCCCTTCCTTGTAGTTGGAAAAAATATGATAAAAAAGTGGAAAAACTTATTTGGTCTCTCGTGTCCATAAAGATTATGAAAAAATAGTAAAATGTGACAATGAGGGCTACGCCAAAATCTTAAAACATTCCATTGGAAGATCCATTTTATTTCCTTTAATTGTAAAATATTCATTCAACAATTAATTGTCTCCATCAAATTATTTGGTATTGTTGAATTCAAGAGTGTCCAATGAATCACTCCCAAGGAATAGAATGTAGAACAAAAGAAAAAGAGAGAAGACTGCTCTAATAAAAGTAGAATGAGTTGTTGACCTCATTTTTTGGTGAGGTCTGTTTCCCTTTCTAGAGCTTTTGGTCTAGCCATGGGACCTTCATATTGACTCTCCTTGAGGAGTTGTGTTGGGACTCATACCAATTAGAAATTTAAACCACCTCTTGACTCATTGTAATGTCATATGTATGGTTTCAAATCCTTGACACTTAGTTGAGTCGATTGAGATCAACATGTTAAAACTCAAGTAGAAGATTAAAGAATCCCTAAGGAAACTCTTTGAACTTAGGGGTTCACTCACTTCACAATTCACACCATTCACACACATTCACACTTACATACATTTCACCATTAAATTAAAATTAAAATCAAATTTTTAAAAATTCATGCAAACCAAAATCCAAGGCCCTAAATTAATTTCAAAATTTACCATGATGAACTCAAAAGCCCAAAACTCCCCAAATTTAAGTCAAATTCAAATTTAAATTAAGTAAAAGACTTTATGACATAAATTTGAGCCCACTCATCACATTGAAAATTAATCAAACTTAGGGTAAAAGTCTCATGATCAAAATGACCTAAAATTAGGCTCATGACAAATGACATAAAAACCCAAAAATCACCAAATCTACTTTTATACAAGTCATGCAAAACACATGCAAGCCACCAAATGGGGGCTCATTACAATAAATTTTTCGCTTTATGCCCTTGTCCTTTGGTTTATATCCTGAAAGCTGGTGGATCCCGAGCACATTACTATTCATGTTCTGTGCTTGTGTTTGTTATACGATAGCATGCTCAGATGGTATAATTTTGTGCTTCTCTGGCAGCAAGGCCTTGTCAAAGGCTTAGTACTTCTACATGTGTGTGTGAGTTAAATAAAAGGTGGGCATTTATATACACACCAATGTTTTTTTATTTACATATATACCCCCAAACCTTCCATATTTACGTACATAACACTCAAATCTTTGACATCACATCAATAATAGCACTATCACTAATCTTTTAAAAGTGAAATACACATTTTCATGCATATATTTTTAACCATCAAGGTGTTATAAATGTACATATCAAACTTTAGGTGTTAGAAAATGCATAAGAATTGTGCAGTATGTATGTAAATTTGCCTAAAAAGAAAAAAATGATAGCTTCAATAATATGTTGCATTTTAACTTTATTCTCTTAATTTTTTGACTGTAGCTTAAAAATTTTTATTTTCATTCAAGAAATTTCATCCTCTGCGGGGATTTGCTCCAGCAGCTACATTCAACTTGTTCAAAACCATGGTGGGTTGGGGGAGACCAAGGGAATGTATATCATCTTTCAGTTTTGAGTTTTATCTTAATTATGTGCACCTTTTTGACACATTTAAGTTGGTGATTGAGGATTTG
>NW_018164678.1:0-12010 GCF_001263595.1 Phalaenopsis equestris
AAAATCAGTGTGAACCAATGATCGAACAAGCAAACAAGTGAACTGGACGCGGTTATAGAGAACACACTGGTACAAATTCCCTTTAGAATCACATAAAATTTTATGTTTTGCGAGGGCGTCACTGAAGTATGTTATAACGTCCTCGAGTAATGGCTCTTTCACGTGTTAAATATTAACTGAATATAAAAAATTAAATTTTCACCATCCAACTGTTCGTTCCCTTCTTGGTTAATTCCAAGCCCCGGGTCGGATCGTGACATATGCACTATTATAAAATAAGAAAATCAGTAGCAACAAACCAAGAGTTTCATCTACTATTTTTCATTTTTTAAATATGACGAAATATCCGGAGTAGTTCATCTACTAAAGAATTTTAGTCCAGTAAAAAAGCAGCAATAGAAGGAAGGAAAAAAACACAAATTCTTGATGTTATTTCGTGTCCAAAAATCATGCCCCCATAGTGTGTAGCTTCGCATTAATAGCTTTCAATTGGGTATATATGATGTGGAAAGCCTTTATTTGGTTGCTTTTAACCAAATTTCACAAACTACTCTCTCTCTCTCTCTCTCTTTCTCTCTCTCTAAATGCTTGGAAAGCTAATGTTGTTTCTTTTTCACATCATCATTCTATTCTTGTGTTTATCGTTTCAAGCATTTCATCATGCAGCATTTCATATAACACCTGCACTCCTCTTTTCATGAGGGTTTGTAAACCATGGTATCCTGTTAATATTTATCGGAATATTAACTAGCAACATTTTAAGGTTGGGAAACATTGGGTTGCTTTATTTATTTTGGTACATGTTACAATCATGCTGCCTTAAAGTAGCAAAGATATTATTTCTTTAATTTTAGGTGTTAATATTTATCGGAATATTAACTAGCAACATTTTAAGGTTGGGAAACATTGGGTTGCTTTATTTATTTTGGTACATGTTACAATCATGCTGCCTTAAAGTAGCAAAGATTTTATTTCTTTAATTTTAGATTAACTTCTCTGTAAGCTGGTTCTACAAAACAAGCCATTCGTATATTTTCCTTTAGCAAACTATTCTGGAGGCATAATAGACATAGGCGTGTAGAATTAATATTTGCTATTTCTCTTCATAATGAACTTCAGCATCTCGGTTACTGATAAATTTGTTATATAATTCAGTTCTATGAGCCCGAATTATTTTACTTAGAAATTGTCATGCTATTCATAATGTTCTGCCTGAAACTCTTTTTTATTGCAATTTTTTATGATTTGTAATAACTGGTAGATACAAAGTAAACAGAAATGGAATATATAAAATATTTAGGGTGAGAAAAAAGATATGTAAACTCAGATCAAATTAGTTGGTTAACAATGAGAATACTAGGTTTGTAGTTAAAATCAAGGCATCGAGAAAAAAATAAAAATTCAAAATGCTATTTTGAAAAATGAAGCTAGAAATAAAATAATGAGTCATGAAGTATTTTATTGATTGTTAAATAAGAGTATTATAAAAAAGGAGTTATAAATGTTTATGTATTAATGACATCCCACTAATTTAAATAATATTTTTGGACTTAAGATTCTTGTGTTTGTAGAATAATCAGCTTTTATTATACAAATTAGTGAATGAAAGAAGGTAAAGAGATTAATTAACTTTGATAGTCAAACAAGAATTGTTTTCAGATCAAAATAATTAAAATCAGTGTGAACCAATGATCGAACAAGCAAACCAGTGAACTGGTCCCGGTTATAGAGAACACACTGGCACAAATTCCCTTTAGAATCACATAAAATTTAAAAATAAATGGTAAAAATCTTTCATATAAAATATAATTCTATAAATTATATATTAAGTTAAACTAATAATTATGAATTTTAAAATATTAAATCTAATTAACACGAGTTTAATCAAACTAATCCATCACATATCCACAACTTAGATGACTTAGGAACTTAAACTATAAAATGCTTTTTTTTTTTTTTCTATACAAACAGGGAAATACTAAGGCTCATCTATAATCGGAGAATAAAAAATTATGAGTTAGACTGCAAAAATAAGAATTAGACTGAGAATTGGGTTTTGAAAATATTAAACCGGATGCAAACCTTAAGAATATTATAATTAATTTTTTATTTTTTTCTTTTTTAATATTATAAAATTTATTTTAATTATTATTAACAATTTTATATCAAATTTTAAATTTGTAATTATTAAAGATTTTATGCTCAAGTTTTGTTTCATTTTTGTCACATAGTTATCACATATTTATATTACTGCACACTAAAGACATCTTATATTACTGCACACTAAAGACATCTTAAAATAATTTTAATATTTATTACGTCATCCGGTTCAATTCTGGTTAAACGTTCAATGGCCGGTCCGACTTTCAAAATCTTTTTGTTAAGGGTTACAGTAAAGATGTGATAGATATTCTTAATTATTCATAAACTGTCATATATAATCTTCATTACAATAACTAAAATTCATTTCTGCTAAAATCAATATTTTACACATATATCTCTATTTATTTTTATCATTTATGGTAAATATACTCACTAAATAGGACGCAACGGAGAAAAAGGATTCATGTAGCCGACCCCATGTAGTGGGATTAAGGCTTTGTTGTTGTTGTTGTTGTTGTATGGTAAGAATATACTATCAGTTTGACTTCGTTCATAGCTATTAAGAATTTTCTATAAGAAAAATTAGTATGTTAAGATAATTCTAGCTCATAATATGTTGTTAAGAAAAATTAGTAGATCCAAAAACACTTCAAGAACACAAAGGCAACTGGAGCAACATATATGATCCTTAGTGGGCTGCCAATGAAACAATTTCTGCATTGGAGTGAATGATGCTCTAAAAAAGAACTATGAGAATAATTTCCAATATACTAAATTGAAAATCAAGTGCATCGTATTTTAAAGCTGTCATCATGACTAATGATGTGTTTAGAGCAGCTTGTACTTATCCAGATAAGCAACTTATCTTGAAAAGCGGCTCTCGGGTGGCCCGCGGGGTTAGACCGGCGGCTTGCGTTTAGTATAAACACCCAACCGTGTTTTCAGAAAAACTGCCGAAACGTGTTTTTCAAACGATGAGGCGCAAACGGGCCGTAATTCAACAATATTAAGTCCAACTTCATACATTATACTAGTTAGCTAATAATTATAATTGTGGTTAGGATAAACAGTTGCAACAAAAAAAAGAACTATGTTATGAAATAATAAAAGTTCAATTATTTATTCAAGCTCGCTTTTCAAGCCATGCATCAAACATACCATAATATTCTTTAATAACTTTTAATCTCCTATAAGAAAATCCCAAAAGGACTTGATTTTGAAAGAGCTTATTCTGCAAATGTGACATTTAAAAATATTTGTACAAGGAATAGTCATTAAGACAAATGCAATTGGCAAGTCGTCGTGCTATGGGAAATGACATAAAAAATAAAATAATAGATGCTGAGAGATAAATCTTAAACGATGATTTTATACTCTCTGACATTGGTCATGAATGAGAACTCTTTGCCAGCTCGACAAACATTAGGACACAAAAATGGCTTCCAATGATCCAATGTTTTTGAGGCTATATGCCGAATAAAAGACGAGCTTAAAATGTAAACAATGCTGAAATATTGAAAAAGTCATTAGACTGATATGCTCCAATCTCAATGGGAGTGTCTCGTAAATACAGGTAGCATAAAGAGTATTTCTACAGACTTCACTCTTGCAATTAACGACACAATCATAAACAATAATAATAATAATTTAACACTAATGAAAAGAGATAAATAGATGCTTCAGGCATAAATTAAATATATCTTTATGTCACCCGTGTTATCACTATTTTTCTGACTTGACTATAAGTCTAATATTCTAGGTTCTCCTTTGTGGCAATATAATGTATTATATAATTTAAAAAAAGCTAGTGTAGTTATTTTTGTGAAATCATTGTGCTCATAATATGAATTATTTTATAACATGTTTACGTTTGATATTCATTTTATTCAAATAAAATACTGGGTTGCTTGTTGTACTGACATAAAGCTACTAGCAGGAAGGCCTTATTATTTAAGAGAAATGTATCCAAACCTATCTGCAACAAAATTGACAACTACATTGATTTATTAACAAAACAATGTATATACTAATTGTAAGAGTGTCGTCGCATGGATAAACTAATGTTAGCTCTTGTTGTTTCCGCAAGCAGGCTCCGACTGTACTTTCATACTCATCTGATTAAGGTGATCACCGATCATCCACTAAACTCACTCGGTCAAGCATTCTGGTTGACTTTTAAAGTGGTCCGTGGAGCTCAGCGAATATTACCTTGTTAAATCTCACGAACACAATTAAAGCTCAAGCTATGGCGGATTTCTCGGAAACGAGCGAACAACATGAAGCTGGAATATAGACCTGAACCCGCAAGCAGGAATTGGACTGGCTTTAAGTAGTCTGACCAGAGCTCATATTTATCATTCAGTTATCCTTGAATTTTCAGTAACAAATTAAAAAGCAGCGTACGAGGCTTTAATAGTTGGGCTTTAGTCAGCTCAAGAAGTGGGTGCACAACATTTAATTGTGAGGTCCGACTCTCAATTGGTTGTCAACCAGGTTAATGGGGAATTCGAAATCAGAGATGAAATGATGGTCCGATACTTGAATAAAGTCTAGGTAGAAATAAAAAAGTTTGTAAGTTGCCGCATCGAATGCATAGGACGAGAGGAAAATCAAGTGGTAGACCTTCTGTCAAAAGAAACGAGTATAGGGAATAGAGCGCCCCAAAAGTTAGTTCGGCCATCCATCAAAGAACTCTAAGTCTGAAAATGAAAGCAAATGATGAAAAGAGTTAGGTAGGCCCTTACATTCATTACTTTAAAATGGGAAAAATTCATGAAACAGTAACAGAACCACGAAGATTCAAGTTCAAATCCGCTCAATATCTTGTCAATGCAAACACATTATTCCGAAGGTCAACTACTTTCTTGCTCTTAAGATGCGTCAAAGAAAAAGAAGCGGAAGACAACCTCCGAGAAATACATTCGGGTGAATGCGGAAGCCATTCAGGAGATAAGGCATTGTCTCATCAGGTGCAAAGACAAGTTTATTTTTGGTCGGCTCTCTTAAAAGATGCAAAGTAGTTTTCCCGAAGGTGTGAACAATGTCAAAAATATGTTCCACTACAACACCAACTCAAAAGTTACAAGCCATTGTCCGCCCCTGGCTCTTTGCCGTATGAAGGTTAGACATCCTTGGCCCGTTCCTACCTTGCACAGGACAAAGAAAGTTCCTTTTAGTAGCTGTGGATTATTTTTCTAAGTGGATAGAAGCTAAAGCACTCGCTCGGATCACAGCATGTGTAGTCTGGAATTTTATCAGGATGGATATAATCTGTCGTTATGGATTACCTCTAATGCTTATTACAGATAATAAAACTCAATTTGCTTATCAGAGAGTCAAAAACTTCTGCCAAAACCAAGGAATTAATTTAAAATTCTCATCCGTACACCACCCACGAACTAATGGTCAAGCTGAAGTCGCGAACAAGATCATACTAAACTTATTAAGAAAGAAGGTCGAATGTGCAAAAGGTAAGTGGGCAGATAAGCTTTCCTCAGTCCTTTAGGTAATCTGAACCACACCAACGAAATCAACCAATCAAACGCCATATATACTTTCTCACGGAATGGAAGTTATGGTACAGACTGAATATAATCATCACAGTCAAAGAGTTATCATCGCAAAGTCTTTCGGCGAAGGGAGCTTAACAATTGGCAAAGTAAGAATGGAAAAAGAGACTCACTCGCTCTAGATATGCTTGAGAAAATTCGAACAAATGTTGCTCTACGACTGGAGGAGATGAAAAGAACAACCCGATAATATAACAAAAATGTATGGGAAAAGACATTCTCTGTGGGTGATTTAGTTTTAAAGAAGACATCCGTCTGTTAGAAGTCAGTCGGTCGGCAAGCTAGATCAAACATGGACCGATCCATTCATCATCAATCAACAGGTTGCCCCTGATGCATATAAATTAAAAAAATAAACAGGAAAAATCATCCCACGGATGTGGAGTGGAGACAACCTAACAAAAAAATTTCCGTAAACAAAAAGTTTTTCTTTATATCTGTAATTATATCTGAGAGACATTATTGTTGTTAAATAAAATATTTTATTTATCTCAGTTAAAGGTATATAACATCCAAAGGATAATAAGTGCTAAAAATACACCATTCACAAAACTTTTAAAACAAGAAAAACTGACGAAGGAAGCAAAGTCTCTGTGTTGAAACTCGATCGAAGAGGCCTCGCCAAGAACCCCAGATTCCTCTTCCTCACTCTCCCTGTGTTTATATTCTCCCACCTTGAGAAACAAGAGAGAGCGCGGAAATGAATACTTGCTGCTATGAATACTTGCTGCCAGAAGGCTTATAAGTCATCCCCTTTCATCTATAATGGGAAGGAGTTGAAACCTTTCT
The DNA here is from genome assembly GCF_001263595.1 of Phalaenopsis equestris. NCBI lineage: Eukaryota > Viridiplantae > Streptophyta > Magnoliopsida > Asparagales > Orchidaceae > Phalaenopsis > Phalaenopsis equestris. The sequence continues at coordinate 6,462 of NW_018164678.1, forward strand.
CGCAACAAACTGTCAAAGGAACATATTGCATTCCCTGGGAACGTACCGCTAGCTCTTCAATCCCCATGAGATACAACGCCCGTTCATGGGGAGTGATGACTGTGATGGGTCATCTCCTCTGGAGTCACCTTCAACACCCTACTTGGAGGATATTCCACACTTTGACATTGGACCCGATGAAAAAAATAATTAAAGTATGAGTTATGTCAACCCCATTAATTTGCTCGACGAAAGGTTGTCTTTACTTTCAACTTTACGAAGAGCCAATTGAACTCTCACACATCCTTTATCAACCCACTAACAAATTCTTTTGAACATAAGCACAATACGTAAAAGCCAATTCCACCCTTTTTATAGATGAGTGGGTCAACAATTCCAACAGGATAAGCCCGACAAAAGCTGCTAAGGGCCCATCATGACAAGATAGCTTGAGGCTAAAGTGCAAGCTCAAAGGACAGCTTCCCAAAAAAAAGGAAAAAGAGAATCAAAACACAATCAATGCAAACCTTTAGAAGCTGACCCACAAGAAGTCACGAGATGCAAACAAGAAAGTTGGCCAAACGTGACAATTATTAAAGTTCCCCTCGACACTCGGAATTCTTGACCTAATGGAATGACGACAAAGAAATACTCGAGGAACTCAAATATGTTATAAAAAGACGACCAAAAAGCGTTGCAATGCTTGGTCACACAGAAGACGACCAAAAAGCATCATGACGCTTGGTCGTACAAAAGAAAACCAAAAAACATCACAATACTTGGTCACACAAAAAACAACCAAAAAGCATCATGACGGTTGGTCTCACCAGAGACCACCAAAATATGTTATTACGCTTGGTCACAGATAGGCGATCGAAAAAGACAATTCAAACAACATTTAAAATTTCAAAGAAAAATAGTCGAACAAAAATCATATTTCATTTATGTGAATTCATGTCTAAACAATTAAAAAAATGAAAAGGGGCTGAAGGAACACTGAAAAGTGTCTCTATGGATCTTCCGGAAGAGTGTTGGACGATACATCGTCTGCTAAATTATCACCTACAGATTCTCCATGTCGATCCGAAGTCGAAGGAATGTCATAAAGCTTCTTGAACTCCTCAAGGTCAGAATACCTTCGGTCGACCATTTCCACTAAGGCGAATTCATTAGTTACAAATTTACAACCCGTCTCCAAGTACTCCACTTGAGTAGCTAATAACTCTTCGACAATTGTCATGCTAGACATTTGTTCCATCAGAAGAGTGTTCTCCTCTTGAACCACCGAGATCCATTCAAAAGTAATTTCCAGCTTTGCCTTTGCCTTCATCTGCTTGGAATCTGCCTCAGCACCCCTTATTGTCACCAACTCTGCTCGCTCCCGATATTTTAAGACTTTCTCTTCAGATTTAGCAAACCCTTCCCTCATGGACAAATAAATCAAAGTGAGATGATGAGTGGAAACATAGCCCAAGAGCTAGTAACGATAAACTCGACCGAATGGAGTTCATCGAGCTACTTATCTAGCCAGCCAACCAAAGTATGTCTACAGTTGTCAAAGTGTAAACTGCATATGCTACATTTTTGGGAAACCAATCCCTATTAATATCAACCAAATCAGAATTTATGTAAACTTTTAGCCAATCTTTTTGAAGAGGGATTCAACAATCCTTCCCCTTTTTCCTACTTCTGGAAGGACAGGGGAAATGGGTATCAAAGGAGATACCCTTGCCTTAGTTGGAATGCCCCAGTTATCAAAGGCACCTCTCAAAAAACAAAGCTTCCAATCTTTAATCTTGTTTTCCAGATATATCAAATGAAACTTTCGGGTAAGCCAAAAACAACATACCCGTTCCGTTCAGCCCAAAAGTAAAACATGTGTGAAAATAATAGAGTTTGGCTTCACTTGAGCAGGGAAGATGCCATAAAACTGAAAATCGAGCGAAGCTCCATACAAAGTGGTAGTCAAAGACAGAAACAAAACTGATCTCGATAGAAAATCAAATCATCACCTAAATAGTTGGTGGCGCGAACTTTAGCTTCCATTTGATCTAAAACGACACTTGTGTCATAAACACAAGTCTCATCTAATAAATTAACCTCAAAGTCAATAAGGATCGATCTTTTAGAAGACCTAACCAAACCAAAAATCCAAGGAGAATATTTGGGGGTGGGAATCATCGAGCTTCAAAAACAAAACGACCGAAAAATAGATGTAGTGAAAAGAATGTAACAACTTTCTCCTAACATCTATTGAAGTCTATTTATATACACTTTTTAGGAAGTTGAAGCACCACTTTGATTTATGTTATAAGTGTCATGTGGAGACATAATTTTTTAAAAAAAAAATTATAATTGCCCAAATTTTGGATAATTTTCATTCATAAAAAGTAATATTTTACAGCCCGGCCATCCGCAATCTCGGACAAGACCAAACCATGGTTCATTAAACTTTAATACAACGAATGCCCGCAAAATTTATATTTTTCAGTTTTTCCTCCTAGGCGCGTAGGTTTGAAATTGAACTGGAACTAGCCGCTCGAAATTCAGCCAACTCATCCCTCAAAGTCTCCCAATCATCACAGAGAGTTTCCAGACCTACCACCTGGGTCGAGAGAGCTTCCAGTCCCGCTACCTTGGCTCAGAGAATTTCTACTTCTGTAACTTGGGCATGGAGAATCTCCATATCCGCCTAAACGATTGCCATCTCCTCTCGAAGATCAGTAGCAGTGGTCTCTCATTGGAGTTCAGCAGCCCAAGCAAAAGAGTCCGCAGTCTCATCTAGGCACCAAACCAACGATCCACGAGAATCCTCCTGGCCATGAGTTTCCACTTTTGGACCAACTGGAAGGGATGTTAAGTTCAAATGGGGTAAGGGGTGGGGGGTGATTGTAATTTTTTCTACCGCAACTTGAGCAGAAGGACCAGTCCGTTATACGAACTCAATTCAAAAAGCCACCTCCACAGTTTGAGAACCAGTAATATCCATGGTTTCTTCTGCAATAATTAACCTGATATTATAAAAATAAATGGTGAAGCCAATCAAAGGGAACTACAAGGTTACCGATCATTCGATCTATATTCGATAAACAGAAGCTCTCTGCAACAAAGTCGTACCACCATGAGGAGTGTTCTCGGTCGTAAGCAGAGGAGCATTCTCCACTTATGGGGTCTCAGCCCTCGAAGCACTACCAGCCAAACTATGGAGCGTGTCACCTTCCCTCAGCGGAGCATCACCCAGAGTACACTCTGGAGTTGAAAGATGGGGCAATGAGAGATCGGGTGATTGCGCTTGCATAACCACCACCGAAGGTTCTCCAACTCGAGATAGCAGAAGAACCCAACACTGACGGAGCGGTGAAGGGTCCAATACTTTCCCATCTTCCACCTCCTAACCTGGAGTTGCGCCAAGTCCAATGAATTACCAACTTCCTCCTAACCTGAATCGATTTGACCGGCCTCTTTTCACCAACTGATCTCCTTTCATCTACTTTCCACTTTTCCGACAGTCGTGATTCTTCGCCCGCCTTTTTCTTAAGGGTGGACGAGAACTGTCTAATATTCTCTTTCTATCATTACTTGCAGGCCGGGTCCTAGAAATGGGGTATCCAAAAGCCTGCTTCAAGGCCTCCTCATTTATCGGTCTTTTGACACCTGACATGTTCGTCCGACTCGATAATCGACTCACACAAAGAAGAGAAAGAAGATGGAAAAGTGACAAAACACTCTTAGAACCATATTTATAGGGAAAAAGGAAAGGGAAACATGGAAAACAAGGGAGCACAAAATATAATGATATTTATTATTCATTATATGAACAATCGAGATATTTAATTCTCTTATTCTTTTTGGTAGCTAATACTCTCAAAAAAAATTATAGAATCAAGAAACTAATTATGTACATCAGATATATGCTTGCAAGAATCATGAGGAGAAATAGTAGAGATATAAAAATATGGATAATTTGTTCGAACGAATGATCGTTCTTGCGGGATGGTCAAACGAAAGGGAACGAATGATCCAATGAGCATCACACAGATAACACCAGCGTCAATTATCATGTAACTACGACCTTAGAAAATAGCGGTCGCCTAAAATGGAGTTATCAAAGATGCATAATCCAAGAGTAGGTTGTTCGTCGGATTACGGTGATTTACCCTCTGCCCGATGAAATAATCATATCCCAAGATGATGTATCTTCACATTCAGAATCCATAGAATTGGGCGACCGAAGAACATTAATGACCACCAAATGGTTCGGGTTGGACGACCGAATGACGGACAATCGCGTGCAATTCAAACATTTGGGTCAAAGAGTTGCAAATACAAAGCTCAATGCAAGGGAGTTACCAGAATCTACTGGTGCAAGAATCAGTTACAAAGATGTAATGAATAATGCTCAATTACAAATGTGTAAGTGTAATAGTATTTAAATATAGTAATCTTCCTCTCATTTGAGGAATTAACATGTAACTTACAAATCCCAACTATGAATTATAAATAGGGCATAATCATCAAAAGGAGAACAGGGAATTCCACTTAAAAGAAACAAATAACAAGTATTCAAATCTTTCTGCTTCTTTGTTTTCATTTGATTAATGCTCTAAACCTTAGGCATGATCCACTGAACAATTTGGGATCCAAGATCATTTTAAATCCGTTGCCAAGAACAAGATAGCAATATTATATCTAATATCACTTAACCAAGCATTACGTCAGAAGATTTAAAAAAAAAAAAAAACTCAGAGCATCAATTACTAACAAAAAAAAAACAACGTGGGGAAACTTCTTACAGCTATCAGTGTCCTCAGCACAGCCAAAGATTCCAGTTGTCCAGGGTTCATCAGCAGGAGGTTCATAGCTTTCTGGCAGCGGCTGCCCGCACTCATTACACTTACGAACTTCCAACTGCTCCAAAAAAAAGAAATTAAGTCTAAAGTAAAATTTAAACTAAAAGGTTCCGATCAAATAAAAGCACAAAAACTACATTTCTAATTCGAAGCGGCGAGCATCAACTTAGAGCAAAGAGAGTGTTCCCATTTCAAGAAGTTGAACAAATCTCCGGTAAAGAGAGTAAAACATTGGCACAAAAAGCTCAGATGACACGGAAAAAAATAAAAAAATAAAAAAATAAAAAAATACCGACCTGAGGAACCCTAACAGGCTGATTAAGTTCTCCCGGACGGATCTCCTCGATCGGCGTATCGTGCTCCTTCGTTAGCTTCACATAGCGCGAAACTGCGGGGTTTTCCCCCATTCTTCGTAGACTCCGATGGGGTAGAGAGGAAATTTGGCCAAGAAAACAGGAGGCAGCAGTATCTGCCTACTTTCTACACAGAATCCTTCGGTAAAAGAAGAAGTTTTCAGATCCGGGCGATTAAGAGGAATTCGAATCAGCTAGCCTTACCGGAGGCCGTCAAATCAGAGCGAAACCACGTACCGAGGTGGAGAGGTAAACACCTCCCAGCGCCGGATTTAGACCGTCAACGGCAGCTTTGAAGGAACGAAACAGTAGGATTATGTAACCGACGAAGCGAGAAGAAACGGAAATTTTGGGAGACTTTTCGTAA
>NW_018164678.1:12110-22066 GCF_001263595.1 Phalaenopsis equestris
GCTTGCCTATCATATTAAAAATATTAATATTTTGTTAAAAAATAAATATGTATTTATCATGCAAAAATAATTTGACGTGTATGTAAAATTTCAAAATATAGGTGTTACATATATAAATAAAAAAAAATTAGATTGTGTAAGTAAATCTCCAACTTTATTATTAATTTTTTTGCATAAACTTTTGTTTTAAGGAAAAATAAAATTATTTAAAAGAAAACACTTAAAGTTTAATTTGGATGTTTTTTTTAAAAATAAATTGATTTATTTTCAAATTTAATATATATATATATATATATATATATATGTAGAGAGTAGACTATATAAAAATATTTAATAGAAGCATCCAGGAGAAGCAACAAACAAAGAGAAAGCACATTAAATCACAAAGTGAGCATGGTTCCATTGGATACATTGAGTGGAGTTGTATGTATGCACTTTGTATTTTTCATTCTTTTAAGTGGATTTGTATACCTTGTGAGCTGGTTCGTACCCTCCACCCACTAAAACCTCTGTATCCTTCCTTATATTAATGAATTGGCCTTTAAGCTTCAAAACATGTATTATATATATATATATATATATATATATATGTAGAAAGTAGACTAAATAAAAATATTTAAAAAAAAAACTTAAAAAATATGCATAAAACTTAAGTATGATCCCATATAGGCTATTAATTTCATAGTCCTCATAATCCACTTATTTCTAAACCAATATTCTTTTTTTGGACAAATATTCTTTTTTTTCACAAAATTGCCTTTGATAAAACAAAAGAAAATTGAATTTATATATCATAATGCTAAAATTAGAAAAATATATTCCTTATTTCATTCTTTCATTGAAAGATGCCTTAATAATCCTCAAATTCTAAGAAATGCTAGAGTACTCGAGTGCATTTGGGATTGCTTATTTGCTACGACAAAGTGAGAAAACATCGTTACGGCTTTTTGGAATTTGTGATGCGAGGGCTTACTATCTTAAACGCGGGTCGCAGGTTCAACCACACGGTCGGCATTTTTTTTTAGCATATACCTTGGCTGCCCTCTCTCGCATGTCGCACAGTTTAAAACATCTCTTGCTTACCTTGCTCCCCTTTTGCATCTTTGACCTAGCTCCCTTCTCCCCTCTTGCTTCTCTCTGATCTTCAACTCTAGTGGCACAAAATTCCCTCGTTCTCCTCTCTCGCTTCTCTACGATCTCCAGCTTTCTATTGGTTCCTTTGCTCGCAGTCCTCTTACAGTATCCTTTATCTTATAAACTTGAGGTATGTTGTATGCTCCTTTCGATTTTAGGTTTGCCTTGTGTGGCTTGCTCTTTACGACTTGTGGCTTTGCTCTATATTGGAAGGATGTGATTTGAGGTTCATTGCCCGACGTGGTATTTACTTCTTTGTTGTTTCTGATTTTTTGCTCTTTTCGATTTCCGATTACCTATAAATTTGGGTCTTTGGCTTGCTTATTGCAGTTTTTGGCTTCTGGAAGCAATGGAATGTGGCCTACTTATTACGGTTTGTGGTATTTGGCTTGTATATTGCTTATTGTGGTTTATGGCTCCTAGAAGGAATGGAATATAATTTCCTATAAACGTATTGATTCAATAGCTTGCTCTTTGTTGTTTATGGCTCTTTGCTTTATTTAGTTTCTGGTTCAATGGGGTTAGACTTGAAATTTCCTTTTTGCTATGTTGTTTGGAGGTTGGGTTGCTCATTTTGTTTAATGGTTTGTTGGTCTTTGTGGGTTGCTCTATAGCATTTGATGCACCATTTTTTAGTGTGGGTTGCCCTTCTACATTTATCATTTTATGGTATATTGGTCTTTGGTCTTTGTGGGTTACCCTTTAGAAGGTTGGTCTTCGGGGGGGCGCCCTCTTTTCGGATGAAGTGATGGTCTGTCAGTTGTGGTATGTTGGTGGTATTGAACTTGTTTTTTTCCATGACATTTGGTGGTATGTGTGGTGTTGGTATTTGTGATGGGATTAGAAATAGTGGCGTGTTGAGGGTGTGTTGGTAATAGCTTGTTGAAGTGGTGGTGGTGGTGTGTTGGGTTGGTAATGGTGGTTGTGGTAGAGTTGTTGTGATATTGTGATGTGTGTAGATGGGAGTGGTGGTGGTGGTGGTGGTGGTATGTTGGTTTGGTTGTGGCAGTGTCTTTTGTTGTGGTGGTTGTGTGTGTGGTGTGTGTATATGCTAGTGGTTGTGGTGGTGTGTTGATAGTGTGGTGATGGTAGCTTGTTAATGTAGTTGTGGTGGTGTGTTGATGGTATGGTGGTGGTAGCTTGTTGGTGTGGTGGTGATGGTGAGTTGGGTTGGCTATGGTTGTTGTGCTTGTGATAGTGTTGTTGTGGTGGTGTTGTTGTGTGCATATGGAAGTGGTGGTGGTGATGTGGTGGTGGTGGTGGCTTGTTGATGTGATGGTGCAGCTGTGTTGGTGCAGCTTATTTGTTGTGGTGTGGTGGGATGCTAGATATCCTTTACGGAGAGTTTCTCAAACCATTTCCTGAAACCAAATACAGTATCTCTGATTTTGAAAGAGATAGCAACTTTGCTAGGGGTAAGAAATAAATTTTTAGCAAGAGACACTCATTATTATGCGGTGTCATTGAAAGAATATAAGGAGTTTGTAAAAAAAATGGGTAATACGCCAGGATATGCCGACATATTTATTTAGCAAACAAGTGCAGCCTGTGGTATTTATAATGACTCTCCACAACTCCATTCAGTGGTATTCTTCATGTAATGACATTGATTTCAATAGGGAAAATGAAGATCATTCATACGTCCTTGTTGAAGTATATGAATTTCACCTCAGACAATTCATATCACAGACTGAAAGTGATTTGTATGAGTCTTGTACAATGAATGATGAGGGTTCACGAGAGATGATATAGTTGAGAAAATGAATCATAGATATCATCTTTAATGGTCGATAGGATATTATATGTTTTTTTATTATTAATTTATTTGTAATGTGTTGTGAAAATGTTTATTGTTCATTGTATTGACGATTTATGCAATGAAGTACATTTTTGCTTATTGGAGTGGTGGTTGCTTATATTTCTAGTTTTTTTTTCCACATAAATGGCCTAAAATGAAACCGTGGGTATAATATCAAATGAAAGTTTTTATTTTATGTTTTATATTTTGGTTTAGAGGTTTACGATGAGATACTCAACCTTATGGGTTCTTTTAGATGGCCTATAAGTTGTTATTGGCTATTGACTCGTAGAAATCCTAATGAAGGAAGCCAAATACCTCTCCTTTTTTCAGTCATATGGCTTTTAGGGTTCTTCCAGATGGCATTTGTGGTGATATGCATAGGTGCACATAAGAGCTTGATATTATGTGTTTTAAAGGCAACCAAGATCCCTTTTTCTTTAAGGTCTACTATCTTCTTGTAGTGACAGATTCGTTGGATTATAATTTATTCTTCGAGACCTCATAGTTTTATAAGACTTTAATTGAGTATTTCTATTATTTTTCATTACTAACGTTGCAAGTAAGGGTATGTGCTTTATGGTTTTAAGCCTTAAAAAAAGACGAGCTCGAGGACTTTTGGTGCCTCTAAAGCATTGCATTGCTATTGTAGACTTCAAAGTTCTCTGCTTACTTCGTGACAGACACATAGCTATGGTAGACCATTTTACAGGTGTTTGAGGAATAGAACATAGAACTATGACTTCTTTAGGAGGTCATATATGTTCGAGGATTCCACCGCCGACAATGACTAGACATAGGGAATTTTGTTGGATAAGGGATTATCTTATGACATTAATCAGCTGCACTTTAAAAAGAATATTATTATAATATTAATTATTATTTTAATGATATTTTTTTTAATTTGGTTGTTGTATTACTCATTTTTTCATGACATTAATCAGCTGCACTTTAAAAATAATATTATTATAATATTAATTATTATTTTAATGATCTTTTTTTTAATTTGGTTGTTGTATTACTCATTTTTTGTGCGATCCAAATTTTTATTTTGTAACATTCAAACTGGATATTAGTTTTCAAGCACTAAATGTGCAAGTAGGACTGAATCTGTTATAAACAACACTATATTGTAAGGGCATAATGTCATTTGTTCATAAACAGTTGCAGCACAGCTGCTCCACAACTGCACAAAAAAATTGACACACAACTTCCCACAACATATTTTTCATAGCAGCTTATAAATAAGCTATGAAATAGTTGCAGCGCAACCGCAACACAACTGCACAAAAAAAACAGACACACATATTCCCCCATAGTAGCTTTTGCGTAGCAGCTTATAAATAAGTCATAGTTGTCTTAAATAGACTCTAAAAGAGAAGTTTAAGCAAGAAGTTGCTCTATACTTTTTATTCTAGATGTTTACCTTATCTCTGATGATTGTCATTTGCAAGTGATGGTTCTACAAGCAGGATTTACAATAAATACTCATTTCATATTTAAAATTTTTATTCAGCATTAGTGACGTAACACTTCAAATTGCCTAGATTTCAAGAGGTCATTTACACTCTAAAACTTAAATAAAAAAAATTATTAAATGTTGTTTTATCAGGTTCAAACTTAATCAAATATGGTTTGAATATTAAAATAATGTTTTAACTGTCGTAGCATTGTTGTTCAAGTTTTGATCAAGGTCAAAACAAGGTTTTAACAAAATTAAAACCTTGCTTACATAGTATTTGATACATTTTGTTATCTCTTTTGAAATTGACCCATTTGAATTATCTTATTTTATACACAAACTTGTAAGGGTATGGCGGAGAAATTGGTTACATATTTACGGGTAATGGTAATATTATATTGAATATTATAAATAATGTCCAATGAGAATGCTTTGAATTTTAATAATGCTTAAGTGCATGTTATAAGGATTCCAAAGTATGCATATTAATTCTAAATTTAGATAGTTTATAATGATATAGATACGATCAAATTGAACAGTTCAACTGTTTGAAGAAGCAACTGCAAAGTTAATCGCCTTAATTTTTGTGGTTTGTAACTTTGTTCTATCTTGGGGGAGGAAAACACAAGATTGCATATCCCTTTTATTGTGAAATTTGGAATTTATTAGGTTTTTACGGTTTTGGCTCTTTACTCTTTATGGTTTCTGGTTCGATGAGGTATCTTGCTTGCTCTTTGTGGTTTCTGGCTTTGCTCTATGGATAGAATGAATCTATGGAGAAGAAAACACCAGTTTGCATATCCTTTTTCATACTAGATATTTGTTTTCATGCATGAAATGTGTAACCAACATTGATTCTATTATAAATAACATAATAGTATAAGGGTGGAAAGAACTTTTTATCATAAACAACTGCAGCACAACTCCTCACAACTGCACAAAATAAACAAACATGCAACTTCCCCACAACAGCTTCCTGCAACACTGTTGTGCAACAACTTTTAAATAAGCTACAGTTGCCCCAAACAAAACCTCTAATGTGTTAAATAATATTCAACCATTATGTGACTAAATTTTAACAACAATTTAATGTATGAAGCTCTTATTCTTATTATTAGAATATTATAAAATTTAATCACCTTAATTCTTGATGTATTATGGAAATTAATAAAATCTTTATAATTACATATGTTATGTTGTATTTGATACAATTGAATAAGATTACGTGTCTAACCTTATTTTACCTTTGAAAAAACATCTTTTAGACATATTTGTAGTCAAACTCTATTTAAACTTATTTTCAAATGGGGGGTTTTAACATATATTTAAAAGTCGTTTCAAATAAAATTTAAGCAAGATCATTTTAACATATTTCATTTTTTCTAGATTAAGGTCATCAATTCATTCTAACCTAATTCTACACTGATTTCACTCTTTTTAAATCAATGATAGTCAAGCTTTACTTAAATAAGTACATTATTGACCCGACCCACAATTACGTAGATTTTTAAGCTTCGAAAGATGACAAAAAAACTTGACCCAATTTATATTTAAGCGGTTATTGTGCAAATTAATATTTTACAAAATTTAGAATTTTATTTATATTTTACACACTAGGGGTTCTACGCAAGTATATCTATCGTTTCAAGTAATATAGAGTTTTCTTTTTAAGACCCCAAGTATCGATCCCACAGATACGTGAGATAAGAAATCCCTTATGCTAATTCTATTTTACTACTATCAGGCCTTAGTTTGGAAGGTCGTTTAAGATTATGCTTTCTAATAACCTTCACTAAATGAAAATATTAAATCAAAAGATTACTTTTCTAGATATAAAAATAACTTTTTCTGGATAAATTGGATTGGAGAATTTTGAGATATTAAAGACTACCTTTCATGTGCAATGACCTAGATAATGTGAAGTAATGAAATATTTAAAATATAATGTTGTCAGTGACAAATAGGAGCATACCTATTCTTTACCCCCTCTCAGTGCTAGTAAAGAACATTGGCTAACTTAAGGTCAATTCCTTAACATCTCAACCCCACATCAGTGTTATCTAGCCTCTCATCTCTAGATGACCCTAGCCTATGTCACCGTGATGATGACCAAATCCCAGCTTCAGGGTACTGAACCCTAAACCTTAAGCCAAATTGATAAAAATGTAGTATGTGACTCTAGATCTAACCAATTCTACACCCATCAAAACTTATCTCCCTATTTATTTGCACTCCCCCTTAGGTGATCACAATGACTCTTTATAGAATGAAATGTGGTATCCACTGATTGAGCAAAATCATAGCCCTCTCGAGTCATTATGCTTTGCAATGGATTTTAACCTCACAAGTGATCAGTTTGCAAAGTCAATTAAGAGTAGGTGAAAATATCATCACATTGATTAAATAAGAGAATATATGAGCAAATCTAAATTTCTAAACATGCATCTATTTCATTGCAGAAGAAAAGTAAAATAAAGATAATGGAAAAAGCAGTAAAATGATTGATAAAATTAAGTAAAATTTACGTGTCAACAAGGAAGATATGTCTACCTACCCTCTTTTAAGTGTATATGCATGCTTAGTATTCTATTAGTTTTATGCAACTATCTGTCACCTAGAAGCATCTAATAGAAACAGATCATTAAATTATATTTCCTTAAAAGTTGCATTGTCGCCTAAACTATTTCACTAGCCAGCCGGTCAATGTGAGTGCAGTCAAGTTACGAGATCATCGCTCTCCCGAGTCTTAGTTTCATTTGCAAAAAAGTTTAACATAACCTATTGCCGCTTAAGTTATTTCAATGAAGCAAATGAGATACTACTTATCACATGCAAATAAAAATAATTCTATCATAAAATAAATTTTTCTACACATGCCACTACTTCATATTAAAAGAAAAGAGTAAGGAAAACTACTTACAAAGCATGGATAAAACACAACAGAAAACTTTGTTTGAATCAAATAAAATCCACTAGAAAGTGTTTGTAACAATTACAAAGAAATGAAGACCACAATAAGTTTTTTCTCTCTAGAAGAAAGAAGAAAAATCTCTCTAACAAAGTCTCTTGCTGATCAATGCGCCGCTCATACTTCCTTTCTCATATCTCGCAAAATCTCTCACCAATCTCTCCAAAAAATGAAGAAATCTACATCTCCATAAATTCACACCAAATGCCTCCTAAAACACTTTGTAATTACTTTTCTAGACTCCTCTAATTACTTTTCATGAGAGGTGTCAAGCCCCTCTTTTTAAAGAGACATAAAAACATCTCCTTTCTCCAAGAGACACATCCCTTCATCCAAAAGACACACTCCTTCACTCCAATGGACACATTTCCTCATTCTAATGCTTTTTAAAGTGTCTAAATTCATCGAATCACTCCATGAGGGCGTGCAAGTTGTCCAGAAGCTTCCAAAACATCCCAGAATGGCCCAGAATAGGTCAAAAGCCGACCAATAACCGCCCAGGGTGCTATAGCGCCATTCTGGGGCGCTATAGTGCCTGCATCTAGTGCTATGGCACCATTTGGGAGCGATAGCATCACAATGCGCTCAGCTCCATCGTTTCACCTCGTTTCTCTTCGTTTCAGCTTTGTTTCACCCCATTTTAGCTCTGTTGCACTCCAAATTGATACACTTACAAGATAGACATGAAACAACCTTTTTTTATAAAGTGTAATTTCATTCAAAAATATGAAATAAATATGAAAGAGATTAAGCATGGAAAGTCATATCAAAATGTGCCAGATCATAATTTCCTTCTTTGCTTAATTTGGCTCCAAATTACACCGTTTTTTGCTTAATTTTTACCAAAATTCTATTTCTTATACCTGAAGACAAAAATATACATAATATATTCCTTTAAAGTGTAATATCATTAAAAATATGCATAAAATGAGTATGTTATGTACACTAAAAACAAGTAATTTTTAGATGGATCAACTATAATTAAGACTATGGACCTTATCTTATTTGAATTTTGTTTGACAATTATTTGATTTGTGTTGTGTGTCATAAAATTTTTCTTGGTAGAGTAATAAGTTAACATTTTAATGTCATACAAAATCCAACACACATACACATATAATAAAAATAATATGAAGAGATATAAAAAATTTTTACATGAAAAAATATAATAAGTAAAAAAAGGCATAGTGTTTGACCCAATCAAAATGATCTACTATAAGTTTGTGAATATAAATATGACCCTTTATCGTATAATTGATCCACCTAAAATACATAGCCCTTATATACACATTTTTTATACATATTTTTGAGGTATTACAGATTAATGAAAGATATTTACGTGTTTTTCTTCAGTATAATCAAATGGATGAAAAATGGTGAAAGGAGTTAAAAATGATCAAATTTGGAGAAAAAAATGAAGAAGGCATGAAAAAGAACTGTGACGCCTAAGCGCTTAGAGTTTGTACTTACGCTCCAAAAAAAATCTAGAACTAAGCGCCTAGAGTTTGTACTTACGCTCCAAAAAAAATCTAGAATGCCGCGCCTAAGCGTCAAGTACCACGCGCTTAAGTGCTAGAAATAGTTACTTGATGATTCAATGAATTTGGATGAATTTTTTAAGATGTGTTTGAAGCAACCCTTGGTAAAAATGTGGGAAATAGTTAATGGACACGAAAATGCATTCAATTGGCTTTTGAAAGGACTCAACTCTTAGAAGATTCATTGAATGTGGACACATTTCGAAGAGACACCAAAACACATTTTGAAAAATTATAAAAGGACTTGGATTGAATTTAAGTAGGGAGCTATAACCCCTTCTCATTGGGGAGACTCAATTAGCCGCCGACGCCCCCTCTCATAGATTAATTATGATACTTTTAGAGAGAAAAAATGGAGGAGTTGTAGTGTGTTAGTAGAGAGTATTGTAAGAGAAAGGAAGAGAAGTGATTCAAAGAAACTTTGAGATTTTGGTGTAGAAGAATTTAAGATAATTTTTTATCTTTGTGACTACATTTTGATTTTAATTTAGACTTCTTGTGTATTTACATGATTTCTACTTTTAAACTTAAATGTTGTTTTGTTTTCTCCATGAATTCTAAGTTGTTTTCTTTATCTTTTTTTCTTAAAATCATAAGTGGTTAGGTGTTGGATGGAAATTGTGAGAAGCTTTGACCTTTAATGTTGAAATAAGTTGTGATGATTTTAAACATTGTATTTCATTTACTTTTTGATTTGACCAATTAAGATGTTAATATCAATTGTGAGAATATGTAAGATCTGTGATGGTATTGTCTCAGTCAACTAATGGTAAGAATCACATGAGATTGTATGGATGAGAATGTAATTCATATGATTGAGTGCAAATAAATATGAGAAATAACAAATAGGGAAATAAACATTGAAAGGTTTAGAGTTAGAGGACTTTAGAGTGACAGACTAAAGCCCCCAATTCAGTTTATTATTTTAGGTTTTGATATAAGATGTTAGCCCCCAGGTGGAGGGAGAAAATGGAACTCTAGAGTGAGAGCTATTATCTTCCCCATCAAGCTCGTTTTCAAGACTATTTAAACTTTAAATTAGCCAATGTTATTTAT